>NW_010413310.1:53611-67759 GCF_000710305.1 Buceros rhinoceros silvestris | reverse complement strand
GAAACACAGGTTTCAAGATCAGGATCTTACTGTGACATGGAGAGATACTGAGAGCCAACTTTTTGAAGCAGACAGATGTTATTGATGGTGGGGGAGGGGTTGGGGTGGAGAGAAGTCTATTTCTACTTTTTTGTCAGGATCTCAAAGAGTTAATATAGTATTTCCAAAACAATGCAAGCAGTTTAGGAACAATGATTTTTCACTGGAGCTGGCACTAACAATATTTTGTAGGTCCATAATCTCAGTGTTCCTTTATCTCATCACAAAAACCTTAAAAATGTCTTGCAGGCTACCCACATGTTCTCATTTCACCAAGAACAAGTACAACCTCATAAAAGCTGTTTGCATCTCCAGTTCTGAATCCAGTCAAGCTATCATCAGATAGAAGGGCACAATTTTCACTCGTTTTTCTGTTCATAGATCTATTGTTAACTTTGGCACCTTTCTTTGTTTTGCATTATTGCACACTACGCTGCTCTAAAACTAGTTTTAATTTTAGTACATACTATACATTTTACTGCCACACCCTGGTGGCACAATCAATGACCTTTCTTAATAAAGTATCACTTCGCTGAATGTTACACGTAATGAAAAAAATAAACACATGCTATATTTATATTTGGTAATAAAAATTCCTTCTCAAATAATACTGCTATCAACACAATCATATGGACAGCCATTGCTATTAAGCAACGAACAAACCCACAATTATCAAGATTTAGAGGAACTGACCTCTCAGTGGTGTAAACGTAGCAAAATGCACTTTATTTTCTATTTGGTAGACCTCTACTTGCAGTGTTTTTCACTGATTTGGATACAACTTATTGTGGTGCCATACCTTCACTGATTTCAACTGAATGTTGTCAGACCAAAATTAATGAAAAAGATAATAACAAAGAGCCTCTAGTAAATAAGCTTATATATTATTACAGAATTGGGAAAGCAGTAGGGGACCTCTCATGATCATACAAAAAAAGAACTTTCCTCCATGTAAGTAGCAGGAAAATTTATTGCCCTGGATCCTTTTACTTTTTTGACACAGTTGATTGTAGCATTTGTAAAGATATTCTGGCTCATATTAGTTCATGCAGCTAGTCATCAGTCATTCCTAAAGGTTATTACTGCCCCGTTTTCCTTAAACTTATATGCAGAAGTGACATGACAGAAGTCCACGAAAACCGCTCAGTCACTTTCTGCCATTCCTAGCAGGTCCTCAGATCTCCACAGTGAATTCCCTATTGCTCACCTTCTTACTAATTAACAAGGTTCCCATGAACCCAAGCTTCACATCACTGGACGTGGAGTCAGCTAGCTTACCTGTGACACTGCAGGGAAAAGAGTTGGTGGCTGGCACTTCCACAGCAAACTCTGGGCTGGGGAATGTGTTCTTCCTCCAATGCAAAGCAGCCTCACTGTTTTGCCTCCTTTGCTAGAGGATAGGAACAGTTTCTTTTGAAAGATTTATTAGTTACTGTTTTATACAATTTTTGTACCTATGCTAATGTTTTAAAGAGATTGGCATGTTAGACAGATACTTGGCTATATTGCAATACAATAAAATGTTTAAGGAAAAGAAGAAACACAAGCACACTATCCTTGCCTTAGCAGGTTTGTTTTCCTTTTTATGATTATGATGATGTTAAATGAAAAGAACCCCTTTTTAAAAAGGGCATCTTTTTTCTCCATTGTCTATTAGCCATGCATAACTGCTTAAATGGGAGGGTCACCTTTCCAGGTTATGCATTTCACGTAGTCCCTCTTCGTGTATAAATATAACTTGAGTCTTCAAACTCCAGCACACACTAACTCATGATACAAGTAGTGTTTGTTTCCTTACTATAGGCATTCCATTTTCAACAATTTTAGAAACAGCAAGCTGCCTCCTCTGCTTAGTGTTGTAAGGGCCCCATGATGGCCACAAAGTGAATTAAGAAAATAATCAGGTCTTTGTAATAGGTAGCCTCCATTTTTCTGCAGTTTCTTTCCAGTTTGTGGTAGGTTACAGAGCAAGCAGGAAGCTGTTTTGTGCAGTAAGAAATGGCCAGTGCACTGGGGGCCACAAAATGAATTAAGAAAATAATCAGGTCTTTGTAATAGGTAGCCTCCATTTTTCTGCAGTTTCTTTCCAGTTTGTGGTAGGTTACAGAGCAAGCAGGAAGCTGTTTTGTGCAGTAAGAAATGGCCAGTGCAATGGGTCCCTGTCGTATCAGCTTGAATGACCACACAGTCCTGCCTTTGCCAGAAGGGCTCAGAGTTCCCAGGCATCTTACAGGGTCACCTGGACACATGCAGGTTGTTATACCTGTCAACAACTATCCCTCTATTGTGACATGTAGCCTGCATGCAGATATGCCCTATACCACCAGAACCTCCAATCTGGGCAGAGGGTCCAGAAGTCTTGTAAAGTTTAACAGCTTTCTAGGTCCGCTGCCTCTTTTTTCTTCTGTGGCACATAAACCACACTTACTGTGATCTGGAGAGTTGAGATGTTACATCTCTTTCTAGACACAAATAAACCTAAATTTAACCAAGAGGCTATGTAAGTGAGCTTCTGCCATCACTTCCTTCTTCCCTGGCAGCAGGACTTAGCTGCAGGCTCTTGCCTGTGAATCATGCTTTCTCAGGGTGAGTGCATGCTGTGCAAAGACAATTTAAGAATGGTGTGGGTAGAGATTAACTTAGAGCATTCCTGAAGAAAGGACAGCATCTAGAACTACTTATCTGAGTAATTATTTCTTTTGTCCAAGATTTGATTTTGTGGAGGGTTTTCTGTTTGGGTTTTTTTGTTTTGTTTTGTTTTGTTTTTTCAAATAAACACCATCTTGCAATAACAGTTGGTGCTTTGCAATTAAATAATTCGCCATCTGTATAATATTGCTGATACTCTCTTTGAAGCCACTACTACTGAACGTGTACATTGAGTGTGGTAACAAGCCTCAACACCTAATAAATGATAATAAGAGGTACGTTTGGTCACTTTTAGACCAGAAGAATGAGCTCAAGCTAATTGGGGAATGTATTACAGCTGACCTGTGAGCGTATTATTTTACTTCCCTTTCTATTTATTCTTTGTATTTTAGTGGGAGTGATCCATTGTGTCTAAAATCAAGCTGCCCTTTGCAGTTGGCTTCCCAGTGACATAAGGAGCAGGCAGTGATTTTGCTTCCAGATGAAACCTGTGGAGAAGAAACATCTGTGAAGAATGGAGAATGGTGGCAGCCCAGTGAAGTGCCTGAGAGCAAAGTGTTCAACATGCTCACTAGTAAGTGTCAGCTTGATTTGAATCACTTGCTAAAGTGCAACCTAGCTGAAGCCAAAAGAACATACCTTTCCTCAATGAAATGGAATCCCAAGGCATAAATAAAAGATTTCACCTGGGAAGAGTGATTTATTATCTCTATCCCAAGAAAGATGTCTGTGATTTACCACACCTCCTACTTTAAAGCAGAAGCAAAAACAATCCCTTCCCCCAAAATAACCAGTAACCAGCAACCACCAGCACTATCTGCATTAGTTGGAAGAGATGTCTGAGATGCATTTATACCAATGATTCAGCTGAAGTCAACAGAGTCATACATACAAGAGAATGTGCCAACCGAGAGACAAACTGAGTCCATGGTTCCAAAAATCATGAAAAAGTCACTGATATTCATTTGAAAAAAAAATTTTTTAAGTACTGTATATCAGTGGGCTTCTGTCCAATCTAAAACTCTGATCCTGTATCCCACTGAAAGGAGCCAGCTAATTCATTCCTGACCATATGGATGTTGTAAAATTGTAGAGTTCAAAACCCTCCCTGACAGAACCTTGGATCTACGAAAGCAGACATTTCTGCTCCCTCTTGTGTAGCCATTTCAGGTTTTATGGGGAGCCTGATCCATGTTGGGACAATGGTTTGAACGGCTTAGTCAATGCTAAAGAACATTCACACAGCAGACACAATCAATAAAGCTTATAATTTATTTACTTCATTCCTGAGCCTGAGGGGTTTGATTTAAGTAGCTGACATGCTATGTCAAAGTGAGGAGGGGTTTTCTGGGGTGAATGACAGGTTTTAAATACTGTCCAGGCCTTGGGTAGATTCTCCATAGCCTCTTGCTCAGGATTACATTATAACAAAGATACTATTCATACACAGCCTCAGCAAATCGCTACACCGTGTCTGCTGCTAGCTGTTGCCATGAATTACATAAACAAAATTCAAAACAACTGGACAGTGATAACTAGGTCCCTCTTTGATTCCACTTACTCATGAAGCCTGAGCTTGTGTGGGTTATGAGAGATGCAGGCAGCGTAAATGGTAATTACATACAGTCCCTAATTTCATCTTTGCCCCTTGTACAGCATGAAACTAGGAAAAGAAAGAATGGCAGGGAATCCGAGGCGGATGCAAGTTGGGAATAACTGAGGGTGCTTTTCTCTGTTTTCAGCCTAGTACCCTCACTTTTTCCCAGCCTGAAAACTTCAGGGAAAAGCCTAAGTAAATGACTATCAGGGTCAGCCAGCAAACTACATACTTCTCTTGAGCAGGCTAGTTTACTCAGTTCTTCTACTTTACATTTCTTTCACGTACAAAGTAAATTATCTGTTGTGCTTATAATGTTGCTTGAAGTACAGAGTACTTGATGAGACAGTAGAATATTCTCAGGTGAAACAATTCTTTACTAGAAAGCCTGTGCTTTAACTTACTGAAGCTTGAAGTCAAAAATAGGAAGCCACTTTGCCACAGGTGCTGCTTAGTGTCTTTTTTTTTTCAGTCCTCAGCAAAGCATCAGCCATATTTAGCACACACTGATCACTGGTAGGGACAGCTCTAAATGTATGACCAGCCTGGAAAATTCTCATGCAGCCATAAATATGTGCAAGACATTGCATGAAAAGATCATTAAGTGATTTGCTCATTCTTGTCTTTTTCCAGGGTTTTATGATCTCTTATGATGCTGAAAATGCGATGTGTGACATGCTTATATATTTTTAAGATGCCATCTATCGCCTAAACCTTTAGTCCTGTTTACATCACAAAACAGAAACAACATAAATCCAGGGCAATAAAGAAATATGAGCTTTTGCATGTGCTACCAATGCTGCCCTAATTTAATTTCTTGGAATTCCCCTCTAATGGGAGAATTTCCATGGGGGCATAACAACACAGGACTGGAAACATCTCTTAGTCCAGAAACAAAATGCCAGGTATTTGTACAGAGCAATGCCCTCAGCCTGTGGCTACATCTTCTCAGTTCAGAGCACACTGCTGGTACTTGGCCAGTGGGAACCTGCTCATGGGGGACTAGAGCAGGGAGACAGGTGAAAAGTAAATTAGCCTATGTAACGCCTACTTTCCATACCAGAGCAAGAGGTACACCACAGCATAGCAAGCAGATGGAGCTGAGGTTTCTCGGAGATCCACTCTAAGTGTCTTCCGAAACAATAATAGCAGATTTTGCAGTGTCTAGACACAGTCCAAACCCTTGTGCAAGGGTCATTATTAGTCACGAAGGCACTAGAGAAACCAAAGTATATTGTGAGAGTTCATTGTCCTTTTCTACACGAGCTTTGAAGTTACTTCAGCAGCTTTTCTGCATTTCTCACATCCTGCAAGATCTCAACACAGAAATCATCCCTCCTCAATAGGAACCGGGTGGAATTTTCTTCTCAATAATTTCAGAAAGCACAATGTCCACTCCAAGTACTTGGCAAGTACTTTACAGTACAGGTACATCAAAACCATAAGCAACCTTCACACTCAGAAATAAATGTTAGCACTGGCTGCGCTACAAAAGGAACTATAAAACAACAAAGACAGAAGCATAGACCATTTGGGATATTCCCAAATGTCAGCAGGCACAAATGGCAGGAGTCAGGTAGGTGAAAGATTCACGCATCAGACCAAAATATACTTTTTTTTGTTCACAGAATTATACTTACAAGATACACTTTGTGTCTTACAACTCAAGCCCACTTTGATGTAACTGCCATCTCTCAGCCATCTTTATCTCTTTATCTAGAAGTTGCTCTTTGGTCCCTGTCAATCAAGAAATGCTCTGGAAAACAAATTTTGCTCTTCTACTTTTTCGCCTATAGAACTAGAACAAAAGAATCACTTTTCCAGCTAATGTAACAGTGTACAACATGGTCACCAGTCACTGGCATTCAACACCAGAGATGCTAGAATTCCTGAAGGAACTGGTGGTGGGATCATAGTGAATTTCCAATTTCAGTTACCAATATAGCAGAGGGGAATAAAAATGCTGCTACTTTGGATGACCCAGTGATGATTCTATCTGGAAATACTGCCATTCGCTTTAACAACAAATATTCCTTTTTTCTGAGTATTTGTACTTTGCAAGAATGTCTCTGCCTACTGTGTGAGTCTGAGTAGAATGAACATCATTCTGTGTGTGACTGCAATTTATTTCACCCTTGGCAAGAAGTTACCAGTTTATTTTGGGGGATTTAAACTTCTGTTTACAAAAAACTGACGAGGAGAAAAAAAAATCTACACTCCTTTGTGTCCAGATTTGGAATTTTTAGAACTAGTTTACATTGGCGAGAAGTTCTGGAAGCCCCGCCTCCACATAATATGATGTATCAATATAATACAGGTCTGCTTGCTTTTACTCATTGTGTCTCCCATCTGTTGCATTATTGCTGGATTGCTTTCAAAAATCATCATCATAATAATAAAAGAACTTGTTCAGAAGATGTTTATCCAAATATCTAAACAGTTTTTTTAAGAACAAATCCATATTGAGCAGAGATATCGTTTGCAGCAATAATGTCTGGAAGAAAAGAAAAATGAAAAGTGTCAGTCAAAGTAAACAGATTCTATATTGCAGCCCTCAGGAGGCAATGCTATGGTGTATAATATATTCAGTTGCTCACACCTAGCCCTATTTTCAAAGTCATAAACTGGGGTGGATTTGTCAGAGTTTCAACAATATAATTGTTTAGCTGTAAATTTTCCTGCTGGCAAGTTCCAGAGTTTTCAGATAATCCCAGGCAGGGATTCAAGCTTCCAGTCACATACACAATAGATGGTTCACATGTAGCGCGTGGAGCCTGCAAACCATGTTGCCACAGAAGTTTTCGGGGAATCATGAGCTCCCTCAAGCATACAATATAATCTGAATATATGATACACGGATACTTCCATCACGGTGCTCAAAGAGAGTGACGTTGTGGATTGTGTATGATTAATAGTGAAAGTGCAGAGTAGGTTTAGAAGTGTGTAAATCACTCAAATTTTTTAGCATCTTGAGCAATAAGATGTATTCCCACTTGTAACCATGTGGAGAGGGCTTGGCTCAGGCCTTATTTCAAAATAGTCAAGGGAAACACCTGTGTCTCTGATAGCGTGCGGCACAGCCCATAGCTTCTTTCTTTGGCTATTTTTCTCTTGACTGCACAACTTATGTCCTGGCAGCAAGACCTCCTGAGGTTTTTTGTTTCATTTGAATGCTTATTCAGCTTCTATCTAAGTTATACGATGGGGCTTGAAGTGTTTATAGAAAATGCTACAAAGATAGCAGTCATACTGAAACCACTTCTTCGCAGGTAAACATGATGAGAGCTGATGTACATAAACTAATGAAGAGGAAGGGAGAGAGAAGAACATTTCCATGTCTCACTGGATTAAGAAGTCAAAGATATTTCCCTGATTGAGCTGGAGTTTTCTCTCTCAAAGCACCATACATAGAGGCATTTATTTATCTTTGGATGGAAGCAAAACAATGCTGGAAGACTCTGGAGCACAGTGCTTTGTCCCATCTCTCACATATCCTTCCCTCTCTGATGTTTGAAGGGTAGCACAAACCCTGCCAATATAGACTTTCCTCCCCTGAAATTCACTGCAAATAACCTTCACCCATTAATTCTTAAAAACCCCAGAACCTATTGCAACAAGTATAACCCTCTGAGTCCCTAAAGTTGCCTTATAGTGTGAGAGCAAGAGTGAAACTATGACTTTTCCTCCATGCCTTTCTTTGACCTACCACTGATCCATCAGAAAGGGGCTGCTAACCCACTCACTCACAACGTCTGGGGCAGCTGCTGCAGATGCTGTTGTGGGATTTACCTATGCATCTTGAAGGTCCAAGAGTTTTCGGCCCTGATGTGCTGTGGCACATAACCTGCCCCTTTACCTTCATGAACTCTCTCTTCCTAGCCACTTCAGCTCACTGGAATTCAAAGAGACATATCTGGCAGGGGGTCACCCAGAACATCCTGCTGAGCTCCTCTTTCTCCCCTTCTGAAATCACTAACACCCTGTGCCCACCTCAGTGTTACTTAAAAAATAAAAAATAATATGAAAAATTAAGAAAAGTATACATTTTCCCAGTGTTTTGCATAGGAAAGCTATGTCAGCTAATATTCCCTCCACTCTCAAAATTTGTCACAAGGCATTATGCAGAACACAGGAAAAACTGTGAGGAGGCTGGGTCACTCGAAAGGCCAACCCAGACTAGAACAAAACAACTGAGGCTGAATCAAGGTTGCGAGCACTTTCCTCAGATAGTCCAGCATTTCCACAGCACCCTGCAGTACAAGCACTGACCTTGTGGTGCGTGGAGATGAAGCAAACACCCAGGGCCTATGGGGATGTTTACCCTGCCCTTTGCAGCTTCTGCCTTGTTTATATGCAGCAGGGCAGTTTGCAAACACCTAACACAGTGCCATAGTTCAAGTTTTGTGATTTGGTGGAGGGGATGTACACAGTATTCAACATACTCAGTCATCTTCCCTGAGAACTTACATACTTCAAAAATAATTGCAAGTAGAGCACAATGTTAGAGCATAATACTGAGTGCCAGAGAGAGAGAGAGCTGTACTTTCTTTTTCCTCTCCTATTAAAAACACAGAAAGAATTGTCTTATATCCATCTTCCTTGAATACTCCTGAAGATCAAGAGGCTGATAGCCATATGTATTATAAATTCCTCTGTAACACAGTTCACTAGCTGGTATCTGTAACTCTGTACTTGCCTCAAGCTTTATCCAATAATTAATCAGATTGCCTTGGTCACATATAATTGGACTGTAAAATGCCTCTCTGCAAGAGACACTCAAAACCAGTCCTGACTCCACACACACAAAGCTCTGATTTATTCATCAGTTTGGCCCGACTAGAAGCAAAGCTCTTGTTTTTCACCTGGGGAGTGAACCAGCACTCATTGATGTCAAAGGCAGTGCTCCCATTGACTTCCACGGGATGCAGTATCAAGGCTTTCGCCCACCAGCAACTGACAGTAAGTCACACTGGTAGGTAGGGCAAGATTCTCAAAGGCAGTTTGGAGAGCAACAAATTTACCATTGTGTGCTAGGTTACAGAAAATGCTCCTTATAATCAAACTGTCCAGCCCCAGTATTTAGGCACCTGTGCTGAACAGCCATGCCACACTGCCTCAGTCTCTGTTTCAGCCTCAGATAAATTTGTTGTAAAACCCTCAGGTCTCTTCCATCTTTTCTTCCTCTGTTTCTCTCCCTTCATTTTCTTAGGCTGGCAAATGGCCAGGGCATTGCTGGGGTGTACCTGTTCCAAGTGGAGCCCTATCTATGAGCCACAGCCTCTCAGGGGTATACCTGCTGCAGCATAGACCTATCCACAACCACACGTACTTTGAGGTGCACCTATTCCAGTGCTTTTAGAGATATATCTGCTCCAGCAGGGCCTTACCCACAGCCACAGTTCCTTTAGGAGTGAACCTACTCCAACATTGCCTTGCCCATGGCTGCAGTCTCTCCAGGGATGTACCTGCTCTGTTGTGGGGTTACCCATGACCACACACTTTGAGGTGCTCCAGCATGACCTCATGCACAGCCATTGATGGTTTGAGGTGCTCCTTCTCCACCATGGACTTACCGTTGGATCACAATCTCTTCAGAGGTATACCTGCTGCAGCACAGACATGTCCATGGCTACAACGCTTTGAAATACACTGCTCTGGCGTAGACTTATCCATGGCCACAGATGCTTTGGGGTGTCCTGCTGCCATGTGGACTCATCCACAGGTCACAGTCCCTTCAACTCAAGTGCATGGTGGAGTTCCAGCCAATCCAGTACAGCAGCACAGAAACAGCAGTGATGCCCTGGACATCTGCAAGCCCAGATGCATCAGTATTACTATTATCAAAATGTTCCCAGGTAAGTAGAGTAAGATGATAAGCAGAATGGCACTACAGCAAGCAGCGAAAGCAAAAAACAGCCACGAACAAGCACTAGACTCTAAAACACAGTACGGCAAGCAAGCCTCATGGCAAGCACAGAAGCCTACCAATTGATAGCTAAACAGCAATGCCAACCATAAATTTTATCTAGCTCCTTCCAATCAAATCTGCCATTACCTCTAACCTTTCGTGTCCCACACTGGATACCAGAAAGGTCTGTCATGGATTAATCCCAGCTGGCAACAAAGCATCACACAGCCTCTCACTCACTCCCCTCACAGTGAGATGTGGGGGAGAACTGGAAAGGTAAATGTGAGTAAACTCGTGGGTTAAGATAAAGACCGTTTTATAAGTAAAGCAAAACAAGGAATTCATTCACCTTTTCCCACTGGCAGGCAGGTGTTCAGCCAACCACAGGAAAGCAGGGCTCCATCATATCTAACTGTTACTTGGGAAGACAGACACCATAACCCCAACTGTCCCTCTCTTTCTTCTTCCTCCAGGTTTATATGCTGCGCATGATGTCATATAACATAGAATATTCCTTTGGTCAGTTGGGGTCAGCTGTCCCAGCTGCATCCTCTCCCAGTTTCTTGTGCACCCTTAGCCTACTTGCTGGTGGGGTGGTGTGAGAAGCAGGAAAGGTTTGGCTGTGTGTCACCACTGCTCAGCAATAACAAAAACATCTCTGGTGTAATCACCACTGTTTTCAGCACCAAGGCAAAACACAGCCCCATACCAGATACTATGAGGAAAATTGACAATCTCAGCCAAAACACGCACACTTCCTTCCTTCTTATTATTCCTTCCTTTCTTCCTCTCTTTTTCTCTTTCTTTACTTTTTTCTTTCTTTCCCTTCGAGTCTCTTTCTTTCTTTCTTTCTTCCTGTTCCTCTTCCTCATTCCTCCTCTTTTACTTTGTTTCTCCCCCTCACTCTGCCATCTCTCCGTACCCGCTCCAGATTCTCTTTCTCTTCTGCTCTCTTTCTTTCCTTGTTTCGTTCAGAACTGAATTGTTCTTCTCAGTTTTGCTTCAGAACGCTAGATAGCCATTCAGAAGATAGATGTATGTGTTTTCAGATGGCATCCAGGCTAGTTTGGTTATGCTTTCTGGAAAAGCTGTAAAAAATGTGAGCATACAGCACGACAGAACAGAGATCCTGGAACATCACCTGTGCAGCAGTTGGATCCCTCCACCTCCCTTGCTGTAGATCCCTGCTCTCCAAAGTCTGGCAGTGACAGTAGTGTAGAGAGGCAATCTGTGAGACAGGTGTGCACTTTTCTTGGTATTATAGACTGGTTCACCTTTATATGACAAACTTTTTTAGTTAACATTGGAGTTTTCTAGGATTTACAGTTACTCATTTGAGAGCAAAATTAGTTCCTGTGCATGAAGATAGCATTTGCTTATCCCAGATACGTTAAAGTTGGCTTTTCATCTTTGATTGCTAGTCAAATACCTTTTCCTTACACAAAATGCGATATTGTTTCTTCCACACATTCCTTAGGGCTACCTCTTCCTAGGTCTATTTCTGTTTTTCCCTCTCTTCGTTTGGCCCGACATGCACTAAAATGTCCCATCTCCCTCCTATCATTTAAAGGTCAGAGGTGACTGGTTAATCTGTAGTTCGCTTCAGTTATATTGACACACACATGCTGCAACTGGCACACTCGAGCCTCCAGGCTCTGCCTCTGAAAGCCATTTCCACATTGCAAGAGGATGGGATATAGGCTGTGACCCATCAGTACTCTGTCTATACACTAAAATAATGGAGAATGTGATAAACTGTCACCAGAATACAGTCTCAGTTCCCCAACTCTTAATGGTAGAATAACACAATAGGGTCAGACTAAAAAGGTTTCCTTATGAAAATTTTATCAGCAACTTTGGTAAATTGCTGTGGGAAAGGTGCTTTGCTCTCAGACGGACCTGGAACCTGTTTTTACAAGGTACAGCTCTCATGCACTGCCTCACTCCCGCAAGATATTAAAGGCACTCAAATTGAATTAACACCAAATCAGGCCGGTGCACTTAACAATACAAATGCACTTAAGGGATGCCTCAGAATGATTTGTGACTAAAGAAAGCAAGGAAGAAATCGGCCTCGAAGACCACAGGGGTGGTGTTGTGTGTCATATACAGGAAAAGCCATAAGCAGAACTTAGAATACCGGAAAACCATGAACTTCAAGGGCTCTCAGATACCTTAGACCCAGCTGTAAAGTAGATGGTCTCTTTTGTGGTATGTAGAAACAATTGATAAATAAATTACAGCCAATTTTCTTAGTGGCATGGTCTCCATTACCTCTGACAGCAGTGTAACTTCTTTGCTAAAATGATAAGAGGTGAATAATGGTATATCAGGTAGCAGCAAAGGAAATTCTCCAAGTCGCCTTTTCTGTCCGTGGGATCAATGGCACAATGCAGAAGTGAATGAGATGTGATGTGGCAGCTGACAGGGAGCTCCATGTGGACTGCTGCTAAGGCCAAAGCAGCTGAACCATAATCCTAGTAAGAGGGTGGAAGGAGTGGAATTTTGTTTCTCAGTTAAATGGTCAGACTCATCCTTTTCAGGAAGCCATCTCTGTTTGCCACCATTTATAATCAAGTTACTCAATGGCAGCATCAGCCTTCTTTACTTACATTGCAGAACAATGGAGTTGGGGTCTTAAGTGACTGGAACTTAGATCAGGAAGGAAAGCAAAACACTCCATATGTGTTTCTAAGTCCAGGATCTCTGTGTCAAAATGGTGGTGATTGTGATGGGATTTCTGCCAATCAGTGCTACAGTTTTTGCTTTTGCTGCTGTTACCAACAGCAGCAAACAAAATAGCCAACTCAATCAGACCTGGTGTGGTATACAGAAATTTTCTTTGCTGAGAAGGAGGCTTTATACCAACAGTTGAAACAAGACACTTGTAAAGTCATGATGGTTTTGTGGAAAAGCAGGATGAAGCCTGGTTTGGTGTTTATGGAGAAGATATCAGGAAGCTGTGAAAATATGAGGGATATCTGTGAGCTGCACCATGACTGTTGAGCAACATTCATACGTACTGCAGCATTTACTGTCAAAGAAAACATGATGTAATGCCTTTTGTTTGAGCCTGAAGTGAGCAGCAGGATGGCCCACAGGCTGTGGAGTGCATACTCATATGTACAGTCTCTGGTGAGGGTCCTAGCAGCCTGTTGGCAGAGGAAGACATACAACCACTGCTATGAGTAGTAGGAGTTGGGGAGTGGCTCAGCAACGGGAAGAAGTCACCCCACACGCACCAGCCAATGGCGCACTTCATCCCATGGGAAAGGACCAGCCTAGCATGGCAGGAAATCGGTCAGCGAACAGATAGAGCCCGTTCCTTGTCTCCTTCCTACACAGCCTGAAAAGAAAACCCCAGAGAGGAGCCAGCTAGAGACATTCAGGGCAGAGTAGACCTTCTTTTCTTTCTGGCATCCCAGAGTAGAACTGAGAAACCAGGGCACAGGCTGATGATCTCGTGGAGCTAAACTTCCACCATGGACGGGCAACTCTTGACAGGACTCTTGACTCTTGGCAAGAAAGAGACTTTCTCCTTCTCCAATATTCATCCAGGCCTTAGCCCAGCCAACAGAAGATTCTTCAGTGATTCTGCTCTTTTTATTGGGGAAGGAGAGTGGGTTAAAGGATTCTTCTCTTTGTACTCTTGCTACCCAAGTAGCACCAAATGGAAAGCAAACTAATTCTGAGTAGATCGAATCAATGTCACCCAAAATACCCTCAACAGAGAAGAGCTTCAGGTTGGAAAACATGTTTGCAGGCAAACAAACCTTTGTGTCCACAACGGCAGAGCTGGGGGAGGGGAAAGAGATGTACTGGCAGCAGTTCAGCCTCCACACTATGCCTGTTGTCCTTTCACCCTTTTACCGTTCAACCGGGTAGGAATTCAACACAAATAACCGTGTTGTGGCTGGGGGAACGGAGGGACCACCAGATTGTCCCCCTTACAAAT
>NW_010413310.1:41184-53549 GCF_000710305.1 Buceros rhinoceros silvestris | reverse complement strand
TGAACCGGATGACCCACTAGATGTCCCTCTTAACAAATGTTTTTATGAAATTAACAGGAGGACTGTGCAGCTGCTTCCCCCTAACCCAGACCCAGATTCAGCTTGTACTCATGCTATGCTTATTAACATCTCCTCTTGAAATACCAGTCAAACTTGTCCACTCAATTTTTGCTCATACTCAAGAAATATTCTTCTTTGTATCTAAAGCAAAAGCATCAAAACCCAGCCTTCTAATCAAGGTTTTGTTCCTGAAGAGAATTCCTGAACTCCCTTATAAAATTGAGTTCTTTAACAATTTCTGGGGACAATCCAAGTTTTATAAATTGACAGACTGAAATGTGTTTGAAATGTGATTGTACACAAAATAAAAATTTTCATGAGTCTAAATTAATCAGGCCTACAGATCTTGATACAAGGTTGAGGCACAAAAAATCGTAATTAAAATTCCATCTTTTCATTCTAAGTCAGATTCTAATGATCTGCATTTACTTTCATTTCTTTATTCTCATTGCAGGCACAATGTTATATAAACTTTCACTGTAAAACAGTGAATGGAAAGTTACTAAATGATTAATAACAATAAATGATTAATAGATGTTAATAATCAATTGTTTTAAAATCCAGTCAATAGGTTGCTAACCATTATTAAAACCGCTCATTACATCTCCCCTTTACATGCTTATAACCTTCCATATCACTTGTTACTACAAGGCCTATACCTCTTTTTCACCTTTCAAAAGCATTTATTTACCCTTTATAAACTACCTAGGAATGAAACCATGTTGTAGAATGCAAAAGGAATACCTCGTGATTACAAGTCCATCACAAAGACAGAATATCATTCCCAGTGTGACTGACCTTATGAAGACAGCAAATGATTTGAAGGAAGCTTAACTAGATTTCCTATTGTGCGAGAAATAAATAACAATCCAGGAGTCTCACACTTGTAGCAGTATCACAGAATGTTTGAGGCCTTTAGAGGTCATCTGGTTCAATTTCCCTGCCACCTAGAGCTGGTTGTCCAGGACCATGTCTATATGGCTTCTGATTATCTTCAAGGATGAAGAATCTACAACCTCCCTGGGCAACCTGTGCCCACACTCAGTCACCCTCAAAGAGTGAAAATGTTTCCTGATGTTTAGAGGGAACCTCCTGTGTTTCAGTTTATGCCTGCTGCCACTGTTCTTGTCACTGGGCACTAATGGAAAGAGTTTGGCTCCATTCTCTTTGCGTTCCTCATTCAGGTATTTATTGACATTTGTGAGATTCCTCTGAGCTGTCCCTTCTCCAGGCTGAACAACCCCAGCTCTCTCAGCCTTTACTCATAGGAGAGGTGCTTCAGTCCCTTAATCATCTTTGCAGACCTTTGCTGGACTCTCTCCAGTATGTGCATGTCTCTCTTGTACCGCGGAGCCCAGAATCAGACACAAGTCACCATGTGGCATGTCCCCACCAGTGCCGAGCAGAGAAAAAGAATCACCTTCCTCAACCTGCTGGCAGCAGTCCTGCTAGTGCAGCACATTTGTCTTCTTTGCAGTAAAGGCGTGTTGTTGTTTTATGTTAAGCTTATTGCCCATCAGGATCTCCAAGGCCTTTTTCTTTGCAAAGCTGAACAACACACAGGCTTATCAAACATCTGACCTGAATTCCATATAATGCAACCTCTTCTTCAGTACATTTTAGATTAACTTGAATTAGCCATAAAAAAACTATCCAATGAAAAAGAAAGTTCAAATTTTGATCAAAGAAAAATGAATAAGAACTTCAAAAATCTATTGACTCCCCTCGGATCTGTCCCTTAAATGAGAGTTGCTTAACTTCATGTCTAAACACATTTTCTTTACGAAGTATTCAGCAGACCATTAGAATACAACAATGGATCCCAGCAACTTCTTCCTGCAGAACCAATTTAAATAAACACAACTAAGAATGAGGATGTATGCCTTGCTCACCCTAAGAGTTAGCAAAAGTTAGTAATACTAAAAGATAACAATTGCCAAACAAGGAGACGAAGTGTTTGGTTTGGAGTCAGTCTGCACACATAACCCCTGACTCTTTAAATGAGTTCATTGTATTTCATGAGCATTAAAGCTTCTCCCTCCATTAGTCAACTCGTTCTCTTGGTTTAATTTTAATACATAATGTGAAGTTTTATCCCTTGAAATCACTGGCTCGTCTGAAGATCTCCAGATGCTTTTTCCTCAGTTCTCTCAGTTCCACTCACTCTTCTCCACACACCTCTTAAGTCTTTACTCAGCTAGTTCTAGCCCATACAAACATAACAATCACAACAGAAGAGTTTTCACTCTCACATATTCATACTCAGCAGAAGAATATTTCATCTACTAACATATATACAGATATATATGTGTGTGTACAACCTGCACACTTCAGTGACTGTAGCTACCTACTTAGGACTTCCATTGGATCATGAGGTGAGGTTTACTTTTTTTTTTTTTTTTTTTTAAATCGTGTGCAAGTACTCACTCTGGCCAAGAAACAGGGAACACAGCTTCTGCCCCACCCCTGACCACAAAGCCGGGCAAGAGTTTCCCATTACATTTATCACATCATGTTTGGAGTGAGGTTTCCCATTACATCCATAATGTGATCAGCAGCTGGGTAAACTTGCACGGGTTTTCTTTTTTTTTTTTTTTTTTTTAAATCGTGTGCAAGTACTCACTCTGGCCAAGAAACAGGGAACACAGCTTCTGCCCCACCCCTGACCACAAAGCCGGGCAAGAGTTTCCCATTACATTTATCACATCATGTTTGGAGTGAGGTTTCCCATTACATCCATAATGTGATCAGCAGCTGGGTAAACTTGCACTGACTGCCACACTCTCGTAAAGTCCACTAACACTAAAGTATAAATATCAGAGTCACTGGGAATTCTTGTGGTTGCAGTGGTCTACATCAGAGGGTTCAACCCTGGTATTAGGCAGATCAATCAAAATCCTATCGTGATAAGAGAAAAGACACATCTATCTGTAAGTCATATGCAAAGTTTCCGATAGCATGTCCTAAGAGGAAGTTGTGGGTTACGTTTAGTTACCCAGTTCTGTTGTCAAAAGGAGAGAGATGCCTAAATGTGGCACATGTATACAAAATTGTAAGATTTGACTTGAACTCCATTTCAGACAAGATATCATGTAAGTAATTTTGTGTTTTCAGACTGGGTAGGAAAAAATCATAAAACAGTTGTAGAAAAAAACAGAGTTTCATTGACTAAGTCACTGCTAAACCTGGTTGGTTTGTTTGTTTGTTTTTTCTGTTGTTGTGGTTCCTGAGAAAGTCAAGGAGTTCATGCTTTTCAGAAAATTATCTGTGACTGATGACACTTTGGGACTCTTTGCATGTGGGTGGGTTGACGCAATGCTAACCACTTGAATGCATTTCAGAGAAACCCTTTGCTGCTGCCAAGTTAAGTCCCAGACTGCAATGGACTATGACAAAGAGCAGGAACCCAGCGATGCCACCACAATGACAAAGTGTCCTGAAACAGCAAACTCTCCTGGAGACTCTCTGGAGTAATGAGCTTTCTCTCTCTAATAAAGAAAACAAAAGGTCTTTTCTTCTTTCTCTCTCTCTCTTCCCCACCCCCAACTCCCTCCCTTCTCTCTCCTTCCCATATTTACAACCATAGCTTGGTTCAAAGGTTAGTTCTGGCATGCTGACCAGTTCGGTCTCCATATGGTATTTATTTATTTATTCTTTGTCTAAAATACTTTTGGCTCAACATATTTGCATGAGTTATATGGTGTTTATAGAAAACCTGAATACTGGAGTTCATAGAAAAGGTCATTGGCTCATTTCTTCTCTTATTTTAATTGAATTTTCCTTGCTGTTGTTTCTGTTGCTACTCATTTTATTTCTTTGTAGATATTGATTTCTTTTCCAGACTTGTTTTTGTTTGTTTGCTTGCTTGCTTTTTGTTGGTTTTGTTGTTGTTGCTGTTGTGGTTGGGGTTTTTCCAGCTTGAGCACTCATGAGTTGTCTGTAAAAGCTTGACAGTCATTAAAATGAAGGAGTGTGGTCTTGTCTACAGACTTGTCCCTTACAACTAGTGCCCATTCCTCCTCAGCATACAAGGCTTCCCTTTAGACTCTCTGAAAGAGGAAATTTAATTCTCCTTGGGGTGGGTTTTTTTGGTTTTGGTATGCTTTTGGTTTTTTGGGGGGTTTTTTTTGTTTTTTTTTTTGAAGCACAGCATCCACAGAGGCTGCACATCCCATACCCTGGCGATAACACCAGATTTCCTACCTTTAGCAAACAACCATGCCGAAACTGCTCTTATTTTACCTACTTGCAGTATTTGTGGAAGACCTCATTTAACACAACCCCCATATCAACAGAGATCTGTGGCAAAACTCCAATTCAGAAAAAGCATTAGCTCCCTGTTTCCTCCCCTGATGACTCAGACTATGTTCAATTGTGTGGGAAGACTCTTCTCAAACACACTTCTAAATAATGCCAAATGGCACTAAGGTTTCACTGCTATGTGGTTACATCTTCCTGGACTTCAGCAGAGTTATGTGAAGAAATAATCTTTGCTCATTATCTTTTAGGTCATCCTCAAACATTAAGATTCAGATAAAGAGGTTATGTTTCATGTTGGCTACTTTGAGTCTTTATGTATATAAATATATTTGATATTCCACATATCTTATACCATTTTAAGTCATTGCTGGTTAATGTCAGATGACAATTTCCTCCAGTTATGCAACTGTACAATTTTCCTGAATCCAGCCTTGATGGAGCACAGCTACCTTCAAATGCTTCAGATTTACCCCAAGGCCTCAATCGCATCAAGACAAGTTCCAAGATCAAGACAAACCTCAATACGCTGAACAACAGAATTGGCTGTAACCCTGGTGAAATTTGACTTACTGCATCGTTATTTCCAGCTGGATTCCTTTGCAGTAACAAAAGGCTTGTTGAGATCAATATGACCACCTTGACTGAAAGGAAAACCCTGTGGTGCTTCTTCCAAACCTGAGTGCCTTACTGATGACATTATCATCCATGGGCTTCCTGTATCTGACCCTAACTGACAGCAATATCTTTCAATTTCTATATTATATAATACAGAGATTATCCAGGTAGGGAAGGAAAACCCGAGTTTTGCTCTGTAGTGGATATTCCAGCTCACTGGCTGTGAAGCATCACCAGTAATACCAGAGGTCACACAATGACATTGAGGGACTGGGGAAAGTGAGTCTTTTGCTCTCAACCCATGCGGAAATACTCTGTGACTGAAGGGGAGACTTTCACAGGTTTCTGGCAATAGGATCATTACATCTGTCCTTCAGCAATATAGTACTTAACTAGGTACCGCAGTTTTACGATTTTATGTTACGATTTACCGCTGTGCTGGAATCAAACTAGAGATTGAAGTTGTTTGCCTCTTCCAGTGAAATTAGTCTGGTACCTGGGTCATTTAACAAAAATATTCAGAAAATGTAATAAAACCACTCTGTGAACACCAAGTCTGCTCTTTACAGTACTGTCTACAAGACAGACAAGTGAACACTCTTGGCTTGCAGAGTCGTATTGACTTCAGTAGGAAGAGCTGCAGTAACAGGTCTCTGCAGCACTGCCATTCATACACCCACTCCTGGGGCAGGCCAATTATTAATTTTAGCAGTATCTGAGGATACCTGGCATGGCACGGCAGGCACATATCACATTGCAATACTCGAGCTAGAAACATAACCTTAAAATGCTCCTTAAAGCGCAATTTTTTAAAACTTAGAGACTTAATTATAATTGGTGTTTTAGCATCATTTCTGAGAGATAGGCCAAATGGAAGAAGTGAGGATGCATTTTAGCTGGACACCCAAATTCTTCTCAATGTTGTCAGGAGATAGGCAACTTTTAAACCTCAGGTTGACTGTGGCAGAGAGAAAGTTTCAAGCAACCTGAGATTTAAATAGGCTTTAGACACTATCAGAGATCTGATGGTTTTAAAAGCCTGGGTTTAAAATGAGAACAATAATATAAGTCAATTCAACACAGCAGTAAATGAAACTTCTTGCAATCCATATTATTCCAGCACTTCCTTTGGAAAAATAAGCAATATGTAATATATCAAAACAGCTGCATAACTCATCAGGAAAGAAAGTTTCTCTACCAGTATAATCTTCTTGTGTTTGTTAGAAAACTGAAAAAATAATGTTATATACAAAAACATGAAGACCATACAAAACTCTATTATTTCCTCGTGATGATGGTACAGATAATAATTTTTCAGTAGTCAGAATCACTAATGCATCCTCATTCTTTTATATTTACAAGTAATCAATGAGAAGTAGAATAACAACCAGAAGTTAAGGTTAATGAAATCAAATGAAGAATTTTGAAAAGTCAGACCTGTTATTGATATGCCTAAATATTGACTTTAGCCCCTATGAATGGATCAATAGGGTTTAATGTCAGAATGGACTCATCATAACAAAAGACAGGAAACTTCCCTTAAGAAATGCCCGCTTCTACCCAATGCATGCTTTTGATCTACAGTGCTCTTTAAGAAAATAAAAAAACAAAAGAAGAAATCTTGACCAAAATAATGCCCCTCAGGTATAAATCATGACCCCTGTTGCTTCAGTGAGTATCATTTTAGCCAGAAGTTGTCTGACTTCAATTTCGTATCTCTTAAACTTGCTAGGATTTTGGCTAATAGAGAAAATGGTCCTATGGAGTAATCTGAATGGCACTCCACACTGCAGCTCACCCTCAGGGCCCAGCATCACCTGGGACCTTTCCCTGAACCTTCTCCATATCTCAGCTCCCTCTTGGACCATGGGATCAGTAGAGAGCAATATTGCAGCAGGCTTGGTGCCAGGCTTACGGGTGCTGAACACAGCACAACTCTTTTTGCTCACGACAACCACCAGCCACTGTGGGGTTTTTTTTTTCCCTGATAGCGTCTCTCAGTTAGAAGACTAGCTTTAATGAAAGAGTCATGGAAATGTATATTGTTTTCTCACATCTTGTCTATACCAAATAACCAATACCGCTATTTGCTGTCCCCCCCATTCCTGTGGAGTGAGCGTCCATTTACAAGCAACAGTAATGGCCATTGCTCAGGTTAATGTTAAACGGCATAAAGTTAGGTCAAAAGTCTGTGGCCTGAAATAAGGAGGCATTTGTAATTACCTTCCTGAGACCCGCCCCTTGTCATTGTCTGTGTGCAATGTTGGTTTGGTACCACTCTAGACTTTCGAACAAATGGCATGCTAATACAAAATAAAATGTGTCAGAGATTTCTTAGCTTATTGGATCAACACACTGCTTTTATCAAAGAGCATTTTAAAATGCTACAAATACACCAATTATTTCCCCAGACCTATTCTTTTAACCCGTGCTGACTGCTGTTAGCTGAAACATCATTCTTTCATTTAGGGCCTATGCTGATTTTTCTTTATTTTATGAGGCACCAAGTCCACAACAGCAGGCTGAGTAGCCCCTTTGCATTCTGGTTCACCATTTGCTTTACTCTCTTGGAACACTGATTTTTAGGGGGAAAAGTCGATGCTACTATCTCAGAGAAGCTCTCAGCCATTTTGTTTAAAATTTGCTGGTATAAGCATTTGCCGGTATATCTTTCAGTAGGTGATTAAACAATCTGATTTTCAAAGACATTTTTTAATCATCTTCTATTATCACTGGAACTGAGAAGTGTTCAGCATTACATGACAGAAGTAGGGGGTTTTATCAGGTCTGTAACAAAGGTATTTATTGAATCGACATGTCTTCTGCACTATAAATAGTAACAGTACCAACTAGCACTGGGTCATTGCAGATCTCTTGTTTTTCAGCTGGCTTTTCCCACAAACCTCTCTTTGTGAACTATTGCTTCTCTCATTAATTTTCCGGTTTTCCTGCCTTTTTAGTCACATTCACCAATGCTATTTTCTATTTTTCTAATAATTTTTATATCTTCAGGAAAAAAAAGTTTATTTTTACCTCTACACTTGATTTTTAAGAAAGAAATTATGATTATAATTAATGATAACTATTTCAAAAACCTAAACCATAATGGCCCTTCGGACCGTGAGTTTGTTGGGCAGCTAACAAAATGTTTTGAAACAAAGAACTCGATTCTTTTTCCGAGACAATCTCACTTAAAATTGTTTTCAAGGCTGTGAAACTGACCCTTTAACATCTTTTTTTGCATGTATTGCTGGTTCAGGTGGTACAGTGTGTGCACATAACAAATAGAATCAAGTTGAGACAATTCACATATAAAAACCTACTGATTTTATGTTCTGAGATCAACTTCTCTGCTTCAAGCTGATGACTAGCATAAAGCTCCCTGGTCTTGGATGTAACACTTATGAAGTTAGACAATCGATACATATAATTTTTAGAAATTCCAAAACCAGGCTGTGAGACATTGGCAGCATGTGTCACCTGAACCAAAAGTTCCACACCGGTTAACCGTCTACTGAAAACTGGATAATGGATTACTTTACTTAGTGCATTTTCAGCTGCTAGGGCATTGCACAGAGAAGCTGGTGTCAAGACAGCGGCCTGGGAGCTCCAGAACACGGTAAGAACAGTGAAGAAAACAGCAACTTTAAAAATGAAGGAAAACTAACAAGACATATTAAAATATCATTAGAAAAGGAATGAGATTTTATTAAAAACTTCACAAAGGAATGTTTTTCAACAGGACCATAGGGACTGAAATATTCTTGAAAGTTCTACCTAGCAGCACTATTCACCTGAACAAATCTGCTTCATCTGTTCTAAGACACGATTATATATATCAGTCTTCAGCCACTCAGAAAACAATCAAAAAATGTTCCAAGTTTACATGTGGAAGGCTCTTCTAGAACAGCGTCCTTTGAAAACATAAAAGTTGCTGTCAAATTGTTAGTTGGAGTCACACAATCATATGAAAGGTATATAACTTTTTTTTTAAGTCAATGAGGAAAACCAAGACAAGAAAGGTTAAATGCCATGCAAAGCTGACAACACAGCAGGACTGGTTCCTTGAGGGATGAAAAGCAAGGCTGCAACTGACACTTCAGGCTGAGTTTGTAAATTTTTCAGTCCACGTTTATGTGCCATATGAAACTAAACCCCTTTTTTCACGTCACCTAATTTAACATTACTTATTACCTTCTTCTTAGCAAAGCGCTTACTTTGTAGGATATTCGGTGCCCACTCTAAACACATCCTCACATCACTCATAACAAATCCACATGTCTGACTGATTCCAGTGGTTCTGGATTTCCCCAGTGACTGATGGTGATACACCTGAAAGAACAGATCTGCAGCAGTGAGCCACTTAATGTGTAAAAATCCTTTTCAAGGAATTAAGCCCATCAGAATAGGAATTATGAATTCACACAGGTCTCCTCGCTGCTTGAATTCAGAAGTCATGCTTCTATCCACTGATGTGCTGTCAGCGGTGAACTGACAGATGCAAGTCTTCACACAGGCATGCCATACCCATACAAACTGCAAACTGAAGGCCTGATGCATGAAAATCATTGCATTAATCTACAGGCAGGCTAGGTCACCACTTTTCCAAAACTTCTTTTTTGTTTCATAAGTGGAAATGACAAAGGGAAAGCTTCATTACTGACCTGGCAGTCCCAGACAGACAGACCAAGGTCTGAAGGAGATGAAACTCCTCCTGCATACAGTGCAGGTAATCTATCAGCAGAGGTGCTCTATCGTCAGGAGGGGGCTGCACTCACCAGATGCTCTGATGCATCTCATTGCTTCTGCCACAAAAAACAGCTGTCATCACTGTAAGACAGTTCTGGTGTGCTAGGATCATTGCCCAGCTGGGTTTCAGGCTAGTCTCCTTCTCAAAGGGATATTGGGGTTTAGCACAAGGCCCCCAGTACCCATGGGTGTTGACAAGAGAGCACGTGTGACTTACATAACAAATGAAGACAGGACCCTAGCAGGCAGTATGGGATGACCACATCACCCAGCCAGCAGCACCACTGAGCCTTTGCTCAGCACTGATATCCAGCTCCACCGGATACTGTGGAGCCATGAGACTGCAGGGGCTAGCACCTGCTACCAGATCATCAGTGCAGATGTTGGGTACCCATAATTTCAGAAACTTCACAAGATGCCCCAGCATCAGACATGTGCTTAGAGCTGCTGACCTTGCTTGAAGATACTCTTTGCTGAGATCTCTGTAAACTTCCTCAGTTTAGATCAAGGCAGCCACTTATCTGAGGTTACTGGCTTAGGCTGTTCAGTATTTTAAAACATATATTATAATGAATTTTCCATCAAATCTGTCACTTGGTAGCCACCTTAGAAGATAAATATAGGAAGAGTGTTGCTGTAGGAAAACTCTAACTGGTTTACTATTTCAAGGTAAGTGCTATTTGTGCTACAATATTTAAATCCTGCATTGTCCCTCATGAGACAGGGAGTTAACAAAACAAACAAGCAGCAATTTCTCATTTGCCAGGAGAGCTTTGATGTTACACGCAAAAATTTATTATGGGGCAAAAGAGGAGCACACCTTATAAGGGAAGCCTAGAATTTCTTGTTAGTGTAATTAAAATCCTATGGTGTAACTAAGCAACAACAAGTAGTTCTAATGAGTAGTCCAGCTAGAACAATGATAACACTCATTGTCCAAGTTATCTAATTAACACAAAATAAATCTCCTTAATAATACAGTTTAAAAGTCATTATGCAAAGCCTCCTACTAGCCCCCCCTTTCTCTGGTTTTATACTGACCCTCCCACCACACTTTCATGTCCTCCGGTCAGCAGTGGCACCTGTGTGACACAGTTCTACACTATGCTCTGTCTTTATCGTTCTGGAGCTCGTGTTACATCCCAGTGTACTCTGTGTGGTGTATTTTACACATAGTAGATAGATAGATACCTGTTGCTTGTGGCTCCTGTGGCTAGTTCTGTTCAGGTGCTAGGTCCATGCCTCTTTAGCTGACAGCAATAAGGTGTTTACAGCCCTGGAGTCTCCAGTGCTAGCCTGCGCAGAGGGCCTGTTCCCTCTCTGGTATTACCCCACGCCTGTACACTTCTATACTGTGTCCCCATTCCCAAGGCCTCCGCTGTCATACCAGGCCTGCATATAATGACATAGTAATGACATCATTACGGTAGGGTCATAAATTTTGCATTCTGCACAGAGTAACTGTACTATAAAACATAAACTTACAGATAAAGTATAAAATAACTTTATTCTATAAAGTATAAAATTATGGATATTCTGTGATTGTACAAAGATAAGCAAAAGCAAAACAAATTAGGCAACTGTCATGTGATCATTGGAAGGATTGCTGCTAAAGCTCAGTTAACTGAAGTAAAGCTCCAGGGAAGCAAAGAAGACCCCCCACAAAGCCTGGCAAGCTTGCCTCAATTCTGAGAACCTGCAGAGTTATTGCAAAGCCTACAGACTTCACTGGGCTATACATGACTACTAAACTTTCTTGTCAAGAAAGGAAATAAATTACCCCAGAGGAAGAGGCATCATTCCAATAAAATGTTCCACATTAGTGCAATGGGAAAACTAAACACTTGTGTGTGTTATCAGGAAAAAAACTGAACTGACACTGACCTGGTTGGTTGCCATTCATGCTCTCCATGATGTGAGCAAGCTTATTTGCCACAGACAACCCACTCCAACACACGAATTCATACCCCACACTTCAGGTTTTACTGCTGTATTTCCTGTGGCATATTAATGAACAAAAGTAGAACTGCCTACAAATATATTCCTGGAACAGTGGTTATAGTGCAAGGGCATTCAGCTTCTACTCAGCTTCTACTCCTGGAACAGTGGTTATAGTGCAAGGGCATTCAGCTTCTACTCTGCTAACACATCATGGAACAGATACTTCTGAATCTGCTGCATATCAACCTGGAAGTGATGAAAATACTTAGCAGTTTTGTAAAAGCCTCTTTTTGCTTAGAGGAGAGAGTGTCCATGTACAGCAGCCCATATCACTCCCAAAACGTTTTTTTGTTCTACTCCATGCTTTGTACTAACACTCATCTCTTTCAGGCTTGAACAGACCGTGACATTTGGCTTTAGAAGAACACAGTGCCACACATCGCCATGTGTGCAGCTTCACAGATCACTCACAGGTATCTGTTAGCATTCCTGTAACTTACAAATGCATACCTTGTTGTTTTTCCTTCCATTTTCAGAGATTTCCGTATGATACTCTGTACAAATGGGAATGCACTCACATATGCATAAGCAAACATAAGCATCTTGGACGGAGGTCTTTGTGAAGGGAATTTTAGCCCAAAGTAAATTTTTGTAATCAGGTTTAAAAGCCTCCAGGACTGGAGATTATAATGGAAATAGTGCAAGCAATAGCCCTACTGCAAGATCTCTTCTGTTCAGCA
>NW_010413310.1:16266-41111 GCF_000710305.1 Buceros rhinoceros silvestris | reverse complement strand
AGCAGGAGTAATGTTGAGAGAGAAACTATGACATTACAGCAACGCTCCACAACCCTCAATTGTACTTTTAACACCAGTTTTGCAGCGAAAAATGGAAACAGTAAACAGCAGCTCAAAACTTCTACTAGCAGGATTAATATCAACGACTCTTGTAAAACCAATAGCATAAATCTTGCTCTTAGCACCATAGCACATGTTTAATTAATCAGGCCTGCCATCCTCATTTGCCCTTCACTGGGTTTCACTGATGATTACCCAGTGGAAAATTCAGCCCCTTAATGCAAACAGTATCCTTTTTAACACTTTCTTTCCAGCAGCAGGCTTTTGGGGGTGGCAGAGGGGGTCAGCAAAGAAAGCTGGATCTCCATTCTTGGCTCCAACCACCCTTCTGCAATTTAGCCCTTCATACGGTTTATAACCCACTTCTAAGGGGTTGCTTTCTTTCCTCATCAGAACGGCTTTTCCTTCAAGTCCTCTTTTCTTTCCCTCTCAGCTTTAGTGATAGGATTACAGCCAAATATTTATGCATCCTCTGAATGTGAGGCAAGAGACATATTAAGAGCTAAGTTATTCTAATTTATTCTGCTAAAGGAATCATGTGAGGAAGCACAAAGCCCTCCACAATTTTGAATTTTAGGCCAGTCACAAGTTTTACTTTTAAAGGACATCAGAATTTTATTTTCTTTTTGGTAGTACTACCCAGGAATGAGAGAGGAAAACTGTCTAAGAAATGAAACCCTTGTAAATAAAATATAATTCGCAGACGGGAGCAGAATTTTCCTCTGGGTCATTATTAGTGAAACCCAGTGAGGGGATAATAAGAACACGAGACCTGATTAATTAAACATTTGCACTATTGTGTGTAATTATAGTTTCGTGAATCATCCCATGGACATCTGTTTATGCTTGACAATGGGATCCACTAAGCTGAGCTTTGCTGGGACCTCAGGCAGAGCCCAGCATGGGGCATTCAGCCACAAGGGCCACCGGCTCCTTCCCCAGACCAAACAAGCCTTCTGCCTGCCAATCTGGCCACATGGTCACGACAGCTTCTTCCCAGAGGAAGTCTCCAAACTGGCCTGGTTTAGTGCTACGAACTGATCCACTCGTAGTCACCAATGTGTGAATTTACAGCCACACCTCTAAGTTTTCACATTTGGTTACCCTGTGACATTCTCCTAGCAAGCGGGATTCCCATTTATCATGCACTTCAATCCCTGTTTAAGCCATATACAGCTCACAGAAACTAATATGACGGGGCTTTTACTTGAAATGTTTTTGAAAGGTCTGTGCCACGCCATATTTAAAGTTCAAAGCCTTTTCACAGCTTTCAGTTGCTAACTATCTTGGTTTTTGCACATTCTGGAAAAAATGCCTTGAGCTCCTAAAGCACAGTAAAAATCTTGGTGAAAGCATTATCCGCTAGATACTGTGGAGTTCCTAATAGAGACAATGTCAGCCTGCCTAAAATCTACTGTAGTAGAAACATTAAATTGTCATAGCTCACATACTCTTCTATGATAACCCTTAGGTTGCAGCATGTTTCCACTCCAAACGGTGACTGTGACAAGAGCATTTTGGGGATCTGCTTCTCAAAGGCGACTGAGATTGACAGTGCTCCAAACAGCCCCGTCACAGCAGAATGATCTCTTTCTGGGGAGGCTGGGAACAGCTCTGCTGCCTCTTAGAGGTGTTACATCCAGCTACCCTGGGATGCGAAAGGGTAACTATGATTGAAAGCCATTTTCAAGCATTTCTGGAGCAATAAAGGTATTCAGGAGAGAAAGCGCAATGTTTCGATTAATTCTTTGGCTTTCATTTCCTGATGCAATCTGGGGTGTCTGAAAATATCTTACGTTACTGGAAGTGTGGCTCCTAGCCCCTAAGGAAGAAGCAGCAGCTGTGGAAGGAGGGAAAAAATACCAATTTCATATATTTAAACTATTTTTTTCTTTTTTCTGATTAGTAACTTTCCAGTCTCTCACCCCCTCTTTCGGCTGATAATTATCTTTGAGTGTTTTTACAGCATTTGTAACTCTCCTTCCCCTGCCCATGTAAGAACAGCTATTAAATCGGATTATTTCTGAAAAACCCAGACAAAGTAAAAAGCATGAACAGCCCAGCTGAACAGGATAATTCTTACATGACAGTTGAAACACGCAAGAGGCTTTACACCAACAGAGACCTAGACGTACATAACCAGAAGGGATACAGAGAAAAAAAGTTGTACAGTTGAAAACTTCTGCTGTGTTTTCTGTTTTAAGAGGAACGGGTGTAAAGCCCTGGTTAGCAAACTCCTGCCAGGCACTGTGGGTGTCAGCATCTTGTGTATGCAAACAGATATTTGGGTTGTCTTCAGTGCTACGGAAATCCAACTGTCACAGGTCAAAAGCTGCTACGGAAATCCAACTGTCACTCACACGCTGAGCTGGTTCAACAAGATTTTAGAAACTCATTGCTGGTGCAGTTTGCTTACAGTAAAATACTGTCTGCCAGAGCACCACCTCCTTATTGCACTAAATGATTACATTTGTATCAGGTTAGTGCCAACTTTCCCTTTGGTATTGTCTTCTTCAGCCTGTGCTCCATGTAGCCAGTCCTGGCATCCTGCCACAAAAACAGCAAACTTTGAACATCCTTTGGGTCTGCCCACTAGTGTGACTGGTTCCTGTGTGGGCAAAACAGAGAGGAAAAAGCAACCTCCAAACCTTAGAAGGTGGGAACATGCTGGACTGAGGGCCTGGCACTGAAAGGCAAAAATAGACCTGGATCCTTGAGTCACACCTTCAGACAGTCAATCACTAGATGTGTGGTACCTTTGTAAGGAAACAGTGTCCGTGAGCAACTCCAGCACGTCCTCTTCTTTTTCTACTCTTCCCCCTAGACAAGATGATTAAGTCCTAGGGACCTCTTCTTCCAAACTGCATGATGCTCAGTAAAAAAATAAATCAGTTGCGAAGACCAATTACTTTTTAAAAACAAACAAACAAACACCTCTATCTGGTTTCAGTAATTTGCTGGATTTCATCTTCATTAGTCCTAATTATTTATTTCACTAGCCTGAACTGTATCTTCAGCAAAACTAAGTTTTGAATACAATGTGCCTGAACAACACCTCCAGTGGGAGAAGCTGCAGCGTGTTTCCAGAAGAAGGGGGCATCTTGATAGTTACTAGCAGCAACAGGGCACTTCTTAATGTGACAGAATAAGGAAACCAAACAAAAACAACTGGTGACAATTCTGTAAGTGGACTTAAAGAGCAAGTAAACACACTTTTCTCACTTTTGAAAATATTTATTCAGTCATCCATTTCAGGCAGTTTATCATAAAAGTCAGATTACATGTGTTTTCCACCTATATCTCCTGATGTTCTTCACAACAAACTTGACTAGCTGAAATGATGCATTAGGAAGGACAGAACTGGAATGATCCTAGTTCTGTCCTTTATGCAACTACATTTAAAAAAAAAATGGAAAACTAAGATGTTTTACAAATTGTAACAAGACTATGCCAAGGACCTGATTCTCTGAACCACTGAAGAAAACGGGACTGTTTTAATGCACGGATTGCCATGGGTATGTTTTGCCTTTTGTTTGGCTGCTTCGTTGAAATATTCATGTCTAAGGCCAGCTACCATCAGTTGCAACTGAAACTGACCAGGAAGAAAATACTGAATTTTTTTAGACTCCGATTTTCTTAGGTTGGAACCATAGATTACTATTGAATTTGTTGCCCTTTTTTTTTTTTTAGTGAGTGGAAAGCACATGAAATAGCAACACAAAAACCCTACTGCACTTTGGTGTCTTTAAAGGGGGCTAAGAACATGGATTCCATAAGTCTATGTTAAAATATATTCTTAACCAATATCTGGGGCCAGTCACTTAATTACTCCGTCCCTCAGTTTACTTCTGTGAATGACAGATTTTAATATTCCACCAGCTCTAATGCACTAGTAGGCTCTCTAGATAAAAAACACCAGATAACGCATGTGGTTATGACAGCAAAAATACAGTAAACCTGTTCAATTGTCTCATGAGGTAGGGTTGCTAATTTGCTAATTGATGCCTTTGGAAATACATGCCAGAGCACCGTCAGTATGAAGCTCCCCTGCCTGATATATCTTGACATAATACGGAGCAGTGCTAACTACTGAAAACAGTGTGATAATCAACTTCCTCATGTTTTCAAGGAGCTTGGACAAGAGAAACAGAAATCTCCATAGCAACTTTGCTATTGAGATCATTGGCTTTGCCAGAAACTGCTTTGAATCTTATGTGAAAACAAACAGCAGGGAATCCTGAGCAGCTTATAGACAACCCAGGCAGTAACCAGGGCAGCATTTTTTTTTTTCTTGTTTAAACCCTGCACAGCACAGTGTTGACTGGGTGACACAGCAGCAAAAAATCAATTGAAAACTCTAATAAGGGCATCAGATATGACTGAAGGGAAGCAGGTGAAAAAGATTGTAGATGACATAGCACTGCTGTCTGAATATGTTTGGGAATGCAGGAAACAACTAGCAGTTCACAGGGGTGTCAGTCCATTTGGCCTCACCAATACTAGAGCAATACGCCCCTGCATGGGAGAGCCAGCACTTCAGAGAAGATGACCGGCTGGTCAAGACAGCCACAGCCTCCTACCTGTAAAGATCTCCAGATGCAGAAACACATCAAGGCTTGACAGGAGAAGCGACTGGATGAAGAAGGAATCATTTTGGCAAAGAGCACGGCCACCACAAATGCCGGTCAATGCCTGTAGTGGTCACTGCAGAACCACTCAGTGGTCAGGGTGGCAGCTCCCTGGGTGAGGTGGGTTGGTGCACCAACAAAGGCAGTGGAGGCTGCTCCCTCTGGATCTGTGGAGATGGCCAGGCTGAGCTCAGTTTCTGACACTCTGGAATTGTTGCTTAAATTCAAAACCAACTACCCGAACTAGCCAGCACACAAAGCTGAGTCAACCTTACCTACACAGCTTGAGTTTCAATTAAATCTTTTTACTTAAGGACTCTGCCAAACTGTAGAAATTCTTCTGTGTTTTCAGCTGATGGCAAAGAGCAACACTTTCTCCTACCATATCTCTTTGCTATCTGTGCCACAGATCTTCCCTGGTCATGCAACACTCTGTAACAGGATAGCCTTTAATTTCAGTAAGGTGTATTTATAGAAAAGACATAGAAAGGAAAACGAGAAGGGGGGGAGGGGTGGGGGAAGGGGGAGAATGAATATATATATGTACATATATATAACCTGGATACAGGCTGGGAACACCAGGTAGTCATGAGGCAGCCACTTCATCTCCTTCACTGAACTCTTCTAACACAGGTTTTATTCTTCTAATGTCTGTATTTTATTTTAAGTAACAAAATCTGAGAGAACCACTAAAGGAAATGGGACCCATATAAGATGAGGAGGCAGAATATTTATCTCTATTTACCTTACAGTAGGGAGTGTTTTAGCTTAGACAAATCCTGTAAAACTTCCTTGGGCCACAGGAGCAGCAGTCTTAAAATGACTTAAAGGCACTTTACGAAGGGCCTTCAAACTCTCAGAGTTAAAAAACAAAGAAAAGTGCTGACTAGTGTTGCTGTTTGTCCTAGCAAAAAGTTCTACACCCAAGGCAGGAGAAATACTGAGAAGCACATGTTGCCAGAGTAACGTTCTTTAAAGCACTAGGCATCCTAGCAGGCAAGTAACCCACCTGGGGTGTCACTCAGGTCTTGGCGAATAAAAGGCCAAAATTCCTATTCACTTTGTAGGTTCAGGATTTCCCACCTTAATCTCTGTATGGTTTATGACTCCTGCTTCCAAAGCACTACCCTTGCTGTCCTTTCTCAACAGGACCCTGATATCTCCATGTTTGCAGGTTTAATCCAAGTATTTTGTAACTGGACACACCTGGTTATCGACAAGCAAATAAATTTACACATTTGCTTTTTCTGTGTTGTCTGTCCTCATGGAAGACATGCAGGTACTTCTGGCAAATTTCTACACTTCAGGGCCTATCTTTGCAATCCATCCACTATGTGTTGCCTACTAAAGCAGCAGGAAAACTCAGAATGAAAATCGTGCAGCAGAAAACATCACGTCTCGCAGTTCCCCTGACCTGCAGGAAAAGACCCTTCTGAAGGTGATTTCTGTTTACACGGCATAGACCTTTGAAATACACTCAATCTGGAATCAATTCTGGAATTCACAGATACGGGTTATCAGCCCTTGTTTATTCACAATGATGAGAAGAGTTTAATTAATACCACACATATTAGTCAAGTCTGCTTTTAAACCTTACCTTTTGCCCATCAGCCAATCGATATGTATTTTAATCTTCTCCCCTTTTCAGACATGGTTTTAACATCTCACAGAACAGAGTAGCAGACTTCACAATCATTAATTGCTGTTACCAGCCCTTTCATTTTCTGAACATCAGCAGTTTCTACAAATTCCACTTTCATCCATGTGTTATACTATCCATTCTTACTCAACACTTGTTTCTGAATTTTTTTAAAAAAACTGCAGAGAGGTTCTATCAACCAGAAATACAAAATATTTTTTTATACAATTCCCTAACTATTCTCAGAACTTCTCATTTGATATGGAAAAACAGGTAAGAATAAATTGCAGCTGGAGATATATTCTCATATCTATCTGCAAAACCTAAAATACAGATGAGGAAAATACAGCAATTTTTCTTGCCACAAACACAATTAAGTCATTTATTTCAGGATATAGCCCAACTTTTTAACCCAAGGAGTTGAAAGCGGCAATGAAGTCCATCAAAATGAAAGTGTTTGCAGGTCTGTCAGTTCAGAGTTTACCAACAAGCAGCTGTATTTCTGCTGATCTTTGGTCACATGCAGTAGCAGTTAATATGACTTAATATTTGTTCCTTTCTCCGTAAATCAGGAAAATCAACAATTACAGGTAGACATGGAAGAACAATTCTCACTGACCTCTCATTTCCATTTTATTTGCACAGCTGAACTCAGACACAGAAGGGAAGTGGGCTAGACGTGGGAGCAGGGTCAAGTGACCCAGGAGGAGCAGAGTGCTGCTGTCCAGTCATGCAGGGATGGGGTGAGGAATGCCCAGTCTCACCTGGAGTTAAATCTGGCAAAGAATGTGAAGGAAAACAGGGAAGCATTCTATAAATACAGGAACAGCAAAAGAATAATGTGAGGCCACTGATGAATGGAGCTGGAAAGTGGTGAAGGGCGGGGTACTCAATGCTGCCTATGTCCCAGTCTTTACTAGTAAAAACTGCTTTCAGGAATCCTAGGCCCCTAAGATCAGAGGGAGAACAGGGAACAAGGAAGACTATCCTCAGTGAAGAAGAATCAGATTAGAGAGTATATAAATGAAATGTTTGTACATAAGCTCAGAAGTGCTGAAGGAACTGTTGATGTCACTATGAGGCCACTTTCAATCGTCTTTGAACAGTCAAGGCAACTAGGAGAGGTTCTCGAAGACTGAAACAGAGCACATATCACTTCAATCTCCAAGAATGCCAAAAAAGGAAGATCTAGAGAACTATAGGACCTTCAGCATCACCCAGTCCCTAGGAGGTTGATGAACAATTGCTCCTGGAAGCCATTTCCAGACACGTGAATAACAAGATGGTGACTAGGAATAGTCAATATGGATTTACGAAGGGAAGATCATGCTTGACCAACCTCATTGCCTTCTACAATGTGAAGACTAGCTTGGTGTATAAAGGAAGAACAGTGGATGGTATCACCTTGACTTTAGCACTCTTTGACACTGTTTCCTGTAACATTATAACAGACAAGCTAATGAAGCTAAGTGGACAGTGTAGTGAATTAAAAAGTGGCTGAACAGTCAGGCCCAGTGCTGTTCAACACCTTCATTAGTGACCTGGAGGATGGGATGGTGTGCATCCTCAGCAGGTTCACAGATGGTATAAAACTTGCCAGCGTGACTGATAAACTGAGTGTTTTGCTGCCATTCAGAGGGACTTTGCAAGCTGGAGAAGCGGGCAGAGAAGAAACTCCAGAAGTTCCACAAGGAGAAACATAAAGTCCTGTAACTGGAGAGGAGGGGTGGTGGTGGAATAATTCCATGCACCAGTACATGGTTGTCCACCCAGTGGGAAAGCAGCTTTGCCCTCCAGATTTGAGGTTCTGAAGGGCAACAAGCTAACCATGAATCAGCAATGCATTCTCACAGCATAACAAGCCAACAGTATTACGGGCTGCTTTAGGCAGAGAGTGGTCAGCAGGTTCAGGAAGGTGATGCTTCCACTCTGCTCAGCACTGGTGAAGCGTCTCACAGTACCCTCCAGTTTTGGTTCCCCAGGGAAAGACAGACATGGACATCCTGGAACAAATCCTGTGCAAAGCATGAGACAAAGATGATCAAGCTACTGGAGCACTTTTGTATGAAGAGAAGCTAAAAGAGCTGGGCCTGTTCAGCCTGGCAAAAAAGCAGGCTCGGGAATTTTATCCATGTGTATAATACCTGACAGGAGGAAATGAAGATGAGAGAGCCAGATTCTGCTCTGTGATGCCCAGTGACAGGACAGAAGGCAATGGGCACAAACTGAAACATAGAAAGTTCCCTCTGAATATCAGGAAGGACTTTTTTTACTGTGAGTATGATTGAGTACCAGCACAGTTTGCCCAGAGAGGTTGTAGAGATACTCAAGACTCAGTTTAACACAGTCCTGGAAAATCTACTCTAGCTGACACTGCTCTGAGCAGAGTGGTCACAACTAGATGACCTTCAGAGGTCCCTTCCAACCTGAACAATTCTTTGATTTTGCGATTTGTAAGCCAGTGGCTTACTTGCAGTTAGTTGCTGCAACAATTCATGAGTTTGATGACATTCTATGACCCATGAGACTGATCACACCACTTATGTAGTGGCATCATGGAACAGATTAAGTAATCATCATAGAACAGGAACAGCTCCTTAACAAACCAAACGCTCTTAGGTACTGCAGGCTAAAGACAGAAAAGAACGAATGATGAATTTTAGGATATGCCCACCTTCTCATTTGCTGTGGACACAGACCTCATATTTCACAATGATGACATTCCCACTCCAACCTTTTATTAGACTGGTAGATGTATGCCTGAGTATTGGTGTGTCTCATTGTTATGGTGCGTTGCACACATTGTTTTTCATGTATGTCCCAAGTGAATGGATTGATTTTAATGACCTTAATTTTTCTATCACCTTGCAGTTCTCTTATGTTCCCATCTTGAAGCCTCTTAGTTAATATGTACATGCAATAATTTGATTGTTTTAAGAAAAGCAGCCGAGTTTGTGCAATAATGGTAAAAATAATGGTGTCCTTGACAACAGAACACCTCCTTTTAGACAAACTGCTCACAATACGAATAACTGGAGCAGGAAAAATGTGTTAAAGTATCACTTAGAATTGTTTTATGTTGGTAGTCAGATCAAGAAAACTGGAGTATCAGGTTAAAAACCCTGTTGAGTGACCCTTTATTTCTGACAATGTTTTAACTCTGCTCTAATATTGGGGCAAATCTACAAATACTCAAAGCTGCACTAGTTGGATCTTCTTTCTTCCTTCCTTCACCCTCACAAAGAACTCCTTCCTTCTGGAACAGGCAGAATTTTGATTGTGAAAAGAAATATACATATACATACACAATAAGAGGGACAAAGTAGACATACAGGAAACTAAGAATGAGAGATTGAAAAAAAAACCCAAAAGAGCCATCTTTGGAACCCATGCAGAAACTTCTATCACAACAATTTCTTCAGGACTACAGCCCATATTCCAGTCTAAAGCTCTCCACATTTCATCTTTATGTCCCTAGGATTTATATATTTCTGAGATCCTCAGAATTGTTTATAAAAATATAGTCTCTAAGTTGGATGTGAATTAGACAACTCATTTAATGAAAAAGATGGCTAGCAGCTGCTCAGAGAAATAAGTTTGTATTTGACTAGCTCGCATGGTGAAAATTACTGTATGAACTTTGTAAGAAGTTCTTGTAGACTCAGACAGAGGTAGAAACCATTTCAGTTATTAAAAGAAACCAAGCCTTTTTGTGCAGCACCAAAAAAGAGGAAACTCCTCCCTTTCAAATTATAAATCTTTATAGTGCAATTCTTTATGGCTAGGAAGAAGACTTCAGACACTTTTCAGATAACCCCAACCATTTAATCTGTACCCTTCAGGAAGTCAAGCTGTGTGTGTACGTGAGACAGAAGCATTTTTGCTGAAATATGAAGAATCATACCGTTCTGCTCAGCCCACTGAAAATCTAGCTGCTTCTGACAGGGGAAGGAACCTACTTTTCCTTTGCAGAGCATGGCATTATACAGCTTGTGAATCTTCACCCTTTTGTAGTAGGGTCAGAACCTGTGACCACAGAGGAAAGCAAATTTATCCCAAAAAGAAAATGGACAGTAAATTCATTAACAAAGGTATTTAGTTTTATTTATGTAGAAAACCAGCAGCATCTAAGTTTAGTTCACAGGAAAGCAAGTCTGAGGCATTCATAAAAGGTCCTATTTATTACTTCCTTTTAAATGAACTGTTACTCAAGAGTCAGTTCAGTCAGGGTGTTCTCCATTACGTTTTAAGTAATTTGTTTGAAATTCTAGAAAATCCAATATCCCAATAGGAACATTTATTTATTTTCCTACCTTTACCTGTGCAGTGATCAGCCGATTGTATAGGTACTAAAGTGCAATACAAAGAGTAAGTATTCCACTAATACTTAATGAAGACTTTTGAAGTAGTTACATTTGTAAAGCTAAGTGTTTCACACTGGAGGAAATTTGCATTTTCAGTAAATTAAGATACCTTCATAAACTGCAGGTCATTAATACAGTACAGATGATCAGGAACTGAGTTTGCAGATAGATAACATTTTTCATCTGAGAATAAAACCATTTTTTTAAAGTACTGGAGAAAAATGGGTAGAAATACTCAGAAGAATTTACTAGCAGGCTGCTAGGTGAAAAGATTCCTTCTTGAAGCGTAAACTGGGAATTTTTTCATTTGTTTCTTTGGCTTTTTAGGTTTTTTGTTAAGTATCAGTGGACATTCAAGATAAAGGGGGGGTTGCTCTTTTTCTTATTGGGAGGCACAGCTACTATTTAGTGTCCAATTCCTAATTCATTGTTAAAATCAAACAAAAACCTTCATTAGAAGTAAACAGAGCCCTTTGCCACTGAACAAGGCTACAAGTTACCTGATGTCCTCTATCCAAAGATTTCTAGATCTTCTCTTTCTGGTCCTTCACAATTAAAGCTGTTTCCAGCTATTCTATCCTCTTACATATTATTTTCCTAAATTAGGATGTCTATTAAGAAAATACTAGCACAGTTTTTTTAACTGGTCAGTTTTACACGCATTTCTTGTTGGAGCTTTTTGACCAAATGACTAGCACTGCTCTGCAGCTAGCCTAATACTGTGATATTTGGCTCACCCCTTTAAAAACGGTTTATTTACAATGCCAAACAATAAATTCTTCTTAGTTTACTGGTAAACATCAAGTTTTCTCTCCTCTCTTGCTAACAATTTAACATACTCTGCCTTAACAGGGGCTCAAGAGTTCACAAAGCAACAGTTGTCTCTACCTAATTGCTGGAAGTGTTTCTATGTAAAATAAGGAGTCCAGTACCATGTGCACGTACACCACAGAGAGCTAAAGAATACATTAAATAAAATAAGGCATTAACATGTTCAGGAATCCAACACCCACCTCAAATGTTCATATACAAACACACTGCATGGACAATTGGACTTTGAGCTACAGCAGGTTCCCACAAGCCTCCTTATGACTTCACCCCTCTGTATTACTTGGTGCTCTCTGCAGCAGAGCTGTGAGCATCTGCAAGCTGGAAGGATTTATTTTTTGCCCTTGAGCCAGTGGCAGACATGAGAATTGAGTTCCCATAGGTCAGAGCTCCATAGCTCCTGTCTGTGTTCAGCAGTATATGAGTGACTCCATGTAGATGCTGCAAGACACAGACCTGCAAATTTCACCAGTAATTCCTACTGCAAAGTAGTTAATCTCATTCTAAACACTTTCATGAGTTCTTCGACACTAGGAGCAAGCAAAATGTATTTACTCAAACCCATAAAGGCAGGTACTTGAACAGGCTGCTGCTTCTAAGAAGCTCTGACTACTATGACTTTCTACAGATACTCTTTGTCACTTACCATGTAAGATTCAAATAATTATTGCCTTAGGGTCCAAGTGTGATGTCGCAGTGTCACCTAGTAAGATAGTATAAAAATCAGGAAGTTTACACAATGCATCGAAAGTTTCACGTAAGCTAGGACCATTTGCAGTTGCGAGCTTCAACCAGGCTGGCTCACATAAACTTGAAAATTGACATTGGCATTAAGAAAAAGAAGTCATAACTCATGAGTATTTGCAAATTCATCTCCAAGACACAAAATTTTAATGATTTCCAGAAAGCATCCTGCAGTCATGAGAAAAATCTTGGAAACCATAGAGCTCAAAAACATAACAAAGCCCTATGGGACTAGACAATTAGCATGCCGACTACTTCAGCCAAAATAAGGAACAATATAACATTTGTCCATATGAGGGCAGTTATTTTGGAGTAGTTATTCTATGGTGCAAAAGCACAGTATGAAATACACCCCACCCACTGTGCACACAAGCTCTTGTAAGCTCACCAGTCTTTATTGCTTCTTATATGCCTCTTCAAAAGTCTTTGTTTGAGTTCACAATTTACAGCACTTTGTATATCTCACCTGCCAAGTCAGCGCCTATTTTCTCTTGAGGGTTTTAACCCGGCATGGAGACTTAACATTGAGTACTATTCAGAGAAAGAACATGAAGTTCTTTTTTCCAAACTTAGACAAAGACAAGATAACAAGCCACTGGTGTGTCCTAAGGCAAGCTTACAAAATCTATCAGAAGGTGCTCCTATAACAAATCTGCCTTCAGAGTTGGCTTTGTACATTTCAAGGTATATTTACTAACTTGTGTGACACACCTGACAAAAAAATCTTGAGATTAATTTAATTCTCTTAAGACCCAACAATCCTGTCTTATCAGTCCTCTCAAGAGGCAGCCTGAAAACATAAAATGAGAAAAAAAAAACTAGTTCACATTTCCTGTCAGTGTATAATGAATGTTGCCACCAGTTAGACAGTATAGGGTTCCTGCTCCAGCAGGGTACGACTGCTGTCTTGCGCACTATTTTTCTATAGCAGCATGATATGTCATTGTATACTTTGCTAAAGAGAACTTTCTGTCAACAATCAGTGTTTCATTGGCGTTAATACGCAGTAAAAGACAACAAAGCATGACTCAATTAAAACACAAAATACTGCATTTAAATAACATTAACCCCTGACATTTTAAAAGAACTGTGCAGGATTTTAGCTGCATGACTCTTGCTAAGGTCAGTGCTTTAATTTATACAGCTTCCCGCCCCAAACACCTGACGTAAACTTGAATCAGTAAGCCAACTGAGAACGAAGCCTGAAACCAGGATTTACCTTCTACAGCAAACACACTGCAACTAAGACTTCTCCCATGCCATTGTTTATGGGAACAAATTTTATCAACCTTCACACAACACAGCAGTAGGAAAGGATTTAAAATTTAATTCCTAAGCCCCTTGCTTTTTTTGGTAACTACCTTGTAAACTGAGGATTTGGAAATTACTTTTTGAAGTTTTTTAATCAGTAAAAATCTCAAGTGCCATCCAATTGTCACAGGATGGAGTACAGCTTTGGGTCTCTCCCCATGTGTGCCATCAGAATCCCACACATTAGAAAGACATAATCCATAAAGTCATGACGGGTGGGCAAATCCTCACAGCATGCACTGAAAGTTACTGAAACTCTTGCCTGATTGATACAAAAGTTGCCACCATTTAGACTGGCACTGCTATGCACATATGCCAGATTATTACCCCTAACAGCATTCTCCCCGTGAGGTGTAAGAGGTGTGTGCCGTACTTTTAGAGACTGCTTTTGACAAGAGCGTGGTCTATGGTGCTTGTTGTCAGGACTTTCAGGACCACACCGCTCCTATGAACTAAACCATTCAAGCATCTACAGATCATCAGTTAGTGGGGCAGCTATACGGGTTAGCTGTGAATCACAACAGGAAAAGAAATGTAAATTATGTTCATGTATTAATTAGCATTGTTGTTTTCATTCTGAACAATCTCCCTATTACTATTATGCAGTGAGAGATTAAAAAATTTGTTTACCATTAAAATGATACTTACACAATAACGCTTGTGCAAATGCTGTAATGCTTGTACTTAAAGTAAATCTAATGTTCTCCAATTTTTAATTAAGTACTTCAGTGAATTAGTCAGAACAAATCCAACAACTTCTGAAGCTTTAATCAGGCACAGTAAAGCAAGAGAGGGCAATGTATCATCAATAGCGACTATTAGTACTATTAGCTTATAAAGAGACAGGAAGTATGGTAAAGTAGAAGTGGTAAACACAGAACTGAAGAAAAATTATTCAGTGGATCTCCCTACCTCCTGCGGAGCATTCCCTAGAAACAATTTAGTTTTCAGACACTTCCTCATGTTTTTTTTTGTCCAATTTTATTCATCAGTCACTGGACACCAGAAACAGCACACAACGGTTCACTTTCATGTACATTGCTGAATGACTTGTTAGTAAAGTAAGAACCTCTCTTTTTTTTTTTAACATTAGCATTGAACTATAATACATAAAACTGTCTAAACTGCACAAAATCCCTACATGATGCTCCCCATGACAGCGATCTAATCCACATTAGCATGACAAAGAGCATGCCACCTTCCATCTTCCACTAATATTGAAGGATGATTTGCAGAGATCTAATTGAAAGTCAAGTCTACATGTGCAAAACTGAAGTTACAGTAGAGGTAGAGAACCTATTAGAGAACATAATTAGACCAGTTTTAATTCCCAAACACTGTACATAAAGGAGTCAAATAATTTCATTTTAATATACATAAAGATCACTGAAGATTCCACTTTTTTAGGTGAATATTCGGCAAAGAGGTGAGAAGACACTTTAAAAGTTTCCAAATAAATAGTGAAGCATATTTCTGGGCCATACAGAAAGCATGATTGTCCAGAAAGGTTCAGATTATGGAGTCCAAAGTGAAGCCAAGTTAAGCAAAATCTAGTAATTTCATACTGGGCAAGATGAGAGCTTAAAAGATAGGAAACAATGTCCTAAAAGGTTAATTTGCTGAGTTTGGATTTCAAGCTCCATCAACAAAATGATGGAAAGAGAAACGCTGAGTAAACCTGGTGTTAATGACTAGCAATAGAAGAAAGGTGCTCTTCACATAAAGATTTGTACAAACTGTGATACTGCCAAGGGCTTCTCACGTTTTATTCACTAGAGAATAATCAAACAACAAAAAAACAGGAGAAAAATTCTACCAAAGCAATTCTGCATTTCAAATGGGAGTTTTTCAAAAGAGAGTTAAGTTGTACCACTGAAGATGCAGATTTATATAAAATTTAAAGTCTTGGAAAATCTTTCAATCGTAAGATGATAAGATGCTGTTGTAGGTCATCAAATGATCAAAATGACCTAACTGACAAACAGGTTATATAAAATATTGCATTTCACTTAATCCAGGGCTTTAGTGGTGTTTGGAAATTTTGGGAGCCCTTTACACAGCAAAATAGTCCATTGCTGAGTAAGGTAATATAGACTAGATACATGGACAGGCATTCAGTTTCAAAACTGTCTGAACTGTGGGCTCAAAGGATTGTGGTCAGAGACACAAAGTCCACCTGGAGGCCAGTCACTAGTGGTGTAACCCAGGGGTCAATACTGGGGCAAATACTGTTTTAATAATGCCATTAATGCATTAATGTGCAAAAGGACCCAGTGCACACTCCACAGATACAAAGCAGGGAGAAGTGGTTGACAGACCAGAAGGGTTTCTGTCGTCCAGAGAGACTTTGACAGGCTGGAAAAATGGGCTGACAGGAATTTCACAAAGCCAAAAAAAAAAAAGAAAAAAATAACAAAGCCCTCTACCTGGGGTGGAATAATTTATCACATCTGGAGAGGCTGGAGGCCTAAGACTGACTAGGCATCAAATGGCTGGAAAGCAGCTTGGCAGAAAAGTACCCAGAGGTCTTCAGAGGCTCCGTGTTGACTACCAGGTAGCAATGTGCAGTTGTGGCAAAGCAGGCCAACAGTCTCCTTGGGCTGCTTCAGGAAGAGAGCTGCCAGCAAGTCAAGGGAGGTGATCCTTCCCCTCCATTAAGCACTGGCAACACCATATCTGGAGTAATGGCTCCAGCCCTGACCGGCCTAGTACAAGAGAGTTATAGACATACTGGTATGAGTCCAGTGAAGGGTTACAAACACTGATAAAATGACTGGAGCATCTGTCACCTGAGAAGCTGAGAGACCTCTTCTTCAGCCTGAAGAAGAGAAGGCTCAGGGAGATCTTATCAACATGTATGAACACCTGCAAAGTAAAGAAGATGGAGCCACGCAATTTTGTGTGGCACCTAGTGACAGGACAAGAGGCAATGGGCACAAACTGAAACACAAGAAATTCCATTTAAATATAAGCAAAAAACCACCTTTACTTTGAGGGTAATTGAACACTGGAAGACGTTTTCCAGAGAGACTCCATCCTTGCAGATATTCAAACAAAACTGGACATGATGCTCAGCAACCTGTTGTAGCTGACGGTGTTCTGAGCAGGGGTGCTGGACTACATGAACTCAGCTGCCCTGTATTAACTTGGTTAAGAGCATCCAAGGTCTTTCCCAGCTAAGAAGGAGACTCCCATAATTGTGTACCAAATTTTACTGGCATCATAGCTTGTGCTGAATTTGCAAACGTGTGCAGGAGACAGGGAGAACCGAAAACTCTTCCATAGTAGAAGGTGTAGAAGGAATTGCTTACAGTATATGAAAGTGATAATAAAGTCAGCCTAATAATCAAACTCCTTGCCAAGAAGTATACACACACGTGTGCACACAGGCACACACAGAGTTTGTACTAATAGCTGTAAAACTTCCCGTTGCAGGGGAGAAATAATCTATTTCACAGTCTCCTATCAGAGATTAGTTGCTTGGTGGAAAAATAAATTAATATGAATTTTGAGACTCATCAGAATGCAGATATGTGACCAATTATTTGTTGTGCCACCTTCCAAAAATGTGGAGAATATTCTAGCTCTGTTGCACATAGGCTTTCTTCTAAGGAAACTGTTTGGCTGCAGTGCTGATGATGGAGTTCAGGTTATCCAAGTGGAAGCAGTTTTCCTGAAATCCCAGGCCCAAACCATGAAAAGCTCTCAAAGTAAGTTATCTAGATCTCAAGCTCTGCAATTTTTGAAAGAAGCCAGAGAGAGTAGATGGTATAAAACAGTCAGGATGCTCTTCTGGCTGCTACTGTTACTGACCTGTGCTGCCTCATTCTACACAAGCATGATTTTTATTGTGTCCCCAAAAAGGGAAAGAAATGCTGTGGTGGGATCATTTGTAAACTACCAGCTGGACTATTTCTATTTGTTTGAAATTTACCACCAACTTCAATTTATCAGATGCCTGGAAAAGGAACAGAAGAGTATTTGACTAATGAAGATACAGTTTACTACTCAACAACTTCTTCACAATATGAGAAAGTGGAGCCTTCTTTTACAAATGGGATATCTGACATCCAAACAAAAGATATTTCAAAGACTCTTCAAAGCGAGTTTAAGAAAAAAAGCCTGTAACTTGCAGCTGCTCAATATTTAAAGAGTAAATGAGGTAAACGTCCTCCTTTCAATGAAAACATACAAGCTAGCTCTTCTGAGAAATGAAAGCTCACTAGATTATTCTTATTAACTACACTCAGTTTGCCATTGCTATAGTCCCTGTGAAATCACACGAACCTATGCTTGAAGCATAGGCTGAAGGAGATCAGTCCTAATCTCGTAAGCTGGTTTCAGAAAAAAAAATCCTTCTTCTGTCTCTATATGCACAATACCACATGTACTGGCAATGATGGGAAAGGAACAAATATGCTGCTAAATTTCTTCAGTAGTTTGACATCATGTAACAAAGAATAGGCACTTTCTTTCTCAAACTATGGAGTACCATAAGAATATATTTTTAAAAGGAAATTGCATACGTGCTTCTATACATAGCAGAGAGAAAAATGCTTGGTAAAATTCATTCTTCATACAAATATAACAGGTCTTTGAGAGTGTATTTGGGACAGCAGAATACAATACTTGCAGTGCCTTTAACAGGAACAGTGACTGCCAGGAAAGAGAGAGCCAAGACTTTGGAGGAAAATCAAACTTCTTCCTTTAGTATTCCAGCCTAAATACATCATCATAAAGAAAAGGAGCATTTTTCCTGTCTCGGCTGACTCTTATATCTGAGAGTTCTGCAGGATTTATTATTCGTTTTTTGCATGGCTCTGTATACATACATGCACATCGTGGCTGCAAGCAACTGACTTGCATAAGAGGGGAATACCTGAAAACTTGAAGCTATCTTTGACTGAAGTTCTTCTGTTGTAAATTTGAGATTTATTTTAGTTTTTCTGGTACCTTCAAACAAGGGTATTTTAAAGAACTTTGGTCTTTGTAAGTGGTGTATTATCTATGCAAATATTGTTTTCCACCCAAAATGGAATTTCTGTAGTAGTCGGGAGGCTTTAAAATCAAATCCTACATTTGACATATCAGAAGAAATTACAAATTCCATAATGCATAACATTATTTTTCTAATGTATCACTGGCCCATAATGAGAAACAATCTATTATATAGATTTTGCATTCAATCTTTTTGTCAAAAACTACATAGCACATCAAAAGTTAATAGCACTGGGGAGTTCAGTGATTAATACGAAAACAAATGGTGTATTACACATTTTCTTTTGTTCTTCATTCACCATGATAAAACTGCTAGGATTTAACCTTTAAGGGTTAAAGAGTTTAATCAATGTCAATGTCTGATCTTCTGAAGGCGATAAAGAACAGTCTGTCTAGCGATACCCAACAGAACATCACTTTGTCAAGCCACAAAGCACCCAAAAGCTTGTCAAGTAAGTTACCAGAAACCTCTTTGTGGTTAGAACTCAGCTCCTTCCTGCTTGACCTATTATTTGATATTTGACCACTTGGTTGCAAGACACTTGCTCTTTCCAGCTGAAATGTCACTGGGGCATCTTGTCAGCTCCCCGACATCTCGGCCTGACATACAATTTTACTTTTGTGTGCTACAAGGCAGAAAATACAGGGCAATGGCCTTGCTTTAAATTCTGTCAGCATCAAAGATGGGCGTCACTCTTGGGTCCTACCAACAACAACAAAAAAGGAGTCTATTTGAAGGTCAAAACAGCCATTACTTTAAAGTCTTACAGCTTAAACTAAATATACTACCTGCAACACTAGTCCTTATAAAGTACATAAACATATCATCACAAATCCTCCCTGCACAATTGTTCGTCTTTTTATGAAATGCAGACTTGATAAAAGGGTGAGCTTCCAGCGCCTGTGGGGACCAGATTCAGCAGTTAAGTTAACTTGTTCAAATAGGCAAGTGGTATCATGTAGCTTTACAAGGAGCAACCTGACCTTCTCACATTGACCAGCAGTGACATTATTGTGCAGGAAGAGAAGCAGTCACATCATTTCTGTTTTGCACAACCTGCTTAAAGTTTGCAACTAAATGCTTGTCTTCAGTTGAGCTGACAAGAGAAAAGAGGGGGCTCAGTGAACCATGGCAGGGCTGCCATGAAATGACAGGAATCATTGGCATACATTTCAAATAGCTCTCTCAATCCTATTAAAGTATTGCAGTCTTGCTTTAAAATAGACAAGTATGAAACAACTTTGATAGATAGAGACTAAAATGGCTTATTGATTTTTTTTTTTTAAGACTGAGGAAAATTACCCAAAATGTGTCATTCTTTAACATTTTAAAATATACTACATAAAAAAATGAACAACTGCAATAAATAAAAGTTTAAAAATAAGTGTTTTGCTATGCAAAGAATGAGAAGCACAGAAATGTGAACACAGGAATGTGAATTTCCATGAAAACATAAAATTAATGTCAGAAATACATACACTGAACCACGATTCAAAGGTAGCAACAAAATTGCACTTTAATTGCATCATTTTACATTAAAGCAATTTTTACCTTCTAAAAGATTATTGATACAAAGAATCTGAAAATGCATTTTCCATTGTTCTTTTGGGAATGGATGTGACATTCCGGCTGAAGGAATAGACTGAAGACTGAGAATTTGCTCTATTGTGCATAAAACTGTAGGATGTGTCAGGTTCATCTTGCAATGCCAAAAAATCTGAGATACAACTCCTAGTCAGGCTGAATTTCTAGCTTGATGCCATGGTGATGTTTGAACTCCCTCTTCACTCCTGGAGTAAAATAAAGTAGTAATAAAAAAAACAAAACAGAAAAGAATCTTAATATACTGCTAAAAAAGCAAGAAAAATAATTTTATTATGTCTTTCGCAATGGCATGTACATGAAGCACTTGCAAATGTTTGCTTCTTGTTTCAAACATTTAAAGCACATGGTACCTAAATAAATACATTATTTTTTAATAAGCAAGAACGAAGGAGATTAGCTAGTGTTAGGAAACAATAGCCTACTTAGTCTCAAGTGCTACAAACACTTCTAGAAAAACTTTACCCCTCTTCATTATCATTTCTAGGGTGTGGATATTTTAAACAAACATTCTACTGTCTCCCTGTCACTGTTATTAGGGAAAATATGACATTCTGTAGTTAGCATGGATTAATTTACTTTTCCATATATTTTACGATCAGTTGAAATACAACACTTAATATTCTTCAAATACTAGCATGTTTGAAGATGGCCAGAGAATAAACACTGAAGGTATGTTGATGGGGAACACGATTCCTATTTCAGCAAGTCTTGGCATTCAGTGAAACAGTTACAAAGATTAGACCAGTTAAAGTTCAACATTAAATAACTTCCAGCACCAAAACATTTCACATCCTACTTTGAAAGATTATGGATATCGGTATATCAGCATTAATAATTTTTATATGCTTATCAAAGACTCTGTATTCTCTTAAATTTCTATAATAATAAACGAACTTAATAAAACACAATGCCATATTGCCCTTCTGTCCTTTACCAACGTATTTTAACCAGTGCAGTGTACAGCCGTGGAAATAACAATCAACTACTTAAACAGGTCATGAAATATGTGAGAACTTCACATGCAAAACATAATTACAGAAAAGACAAAAGTTAAGATACTGTAAGACTGTTACATTATATTTGAGGGTTTAAACACTCTCTTTTGAATATTTCAGGAGGAGTATACATGCCTATATAAACATACAGAGGCAGAAATGCATATATACAGAGGCACAGACTCCAACAGAAATACTTGCAGATATCCAGAAAGAGGCAGAAGGGTGTGTGTATATTTGTATTTCAACAAATCCATACTCAGACATATGTATAAACTAAATAATGGTTGCCTCTAACACCAACTTCAACAGTGCCATCTGACATGGATCTTTCTGTTTCCTGATTCACCATAAGCCATACTGCAGCTGCTTTAGGTTAGGTTATGTTAGAATTTCATTAAGAAGCCATACAGTAGCAAATTTAGATGACTATTTCAAGCAGATAGTTAAAATGGGGTGGTGCCTTGACTTTTCTTAACTATGGTGCTGATGAGAATGAGATAACCAGCAGAACTGGAAAGTACGATCTGTAACACTCTAGCTTTTCTGTCCTTGGCTCAGTGCTATGCAGGATGGGAGCCACTAAAAAGCCAAAGCACAAACGAGAACTACTGCATTTGTATCAGCACATCTGAAATCAGATCTCAGTGAAGGCATCCACTTACTACAGTAATTAATAGTCTGTTATTTGTACACTTTAATCAGCAGACCAGATAGCCAAAATTTTCTCTAAAGTAAGAGTCATTCATAAAAAAAATTATGACAATAGTGAAATACGCAAACAACTTGTGGTGTTCTACAAACACTTCTGTGCGTAAACAAAAAACCAGTAAGATATAAGCTATAAACAGGTTTCACTCTGGGTGACAAATACTGAAGACAAATTTAAACATACTGGATTGTACTGCTTTCAACATCTCAATTAATCGGCATATCCAAATGAGTAAAAAACATGTGCTACAATTACACTCTCATAGTACTCTTCTTCCAGATGTACTGAGGTTTGGGGGTTTTTTTGTTTGTTTTTTGGTTTGTTTTTTTTTTTTTTTTTTTTTTTTTTTTTTTTTTTTTAAGAATATGGCATAAAAATCCCAGTAAGGAAAAAAGAAATAAGATTTCCTTTGAGAGATGCAAAAAAAAAAGTGTATGAAACTTAATGACTGGCAGCAAGTCAATAGACTACGTTACAGTAAAAGCTTCGCTGTTGGGGAAGAAAACCTCTTGTTTAGTTATCCAGATTCCGTGCTGCATTTCTTACAAAGAATAGAATACTATTCATTGAAGGGAAATCGGATCTAATAGCAACGTGATTGATGTAAAAAAAATCTTGGCTGTTACTCATAACAACTGTTTTGGTCCAGTGTCATTATATACACTCATGACAAATAAGAAAACAGAATTCTATAGGTTAGGAGAAAAAATACTCAGAACTGTTATAACACAATGTTTGAACACATATCTGTATGCTGGCATTTCAAGGGCAGTTCTAATTTCCCCAACAGACCTCTTTCAACATTATTGCATTTAGACACCTTTCTAAAACATGTATTAAATTGACAAACTCAAATGACTATGCCAGAGTTGTGATGATAATCCATCAGATAAATATGCACTCAGGTAATTTTTAAAAGAGGAATTATGTATCTTAAATAAGGTGTCCGTTCAGGTAAATCTTTAGCAGAGCACTTTTATTTACCCGAGAAGCTGTAAATGATTCCATCGAAACTGTTACACTTCATCAGGTAAATAGATATTTAGGAGACAACATGTCTAGCAAAAATGTGCTTTCAAAATATTTATGTAATATAGTAATTGGTCATGTCCCGAGGTCATTTTTCAAAGTCTGGTAGCCTAACTTCATAAAACATATCTTCCCAAAGACCAAAATATGAAAGGTTAGTCTATATTATGGAATAATTGCTTTCTAACCAATAGCTAACTTACAGTTTTTTAGTATCAGACATGGAACAAAATTTCTAAAACAATACTTCTGGACAGTTTTCTTTTGTGACTAACCTATGATCACATTTAGGAACTAGTTTACAGGTTGTTGAGCAGTTTTATCAAACTGATTTATAATGGGTTGCTTTATTATGTACGATATTGTGAGTAAATATTATAATACCATCATGTATTGTATCCTTTCATGTGTTTTTATTGCAACGTCAGCCTACTCAAAAGCATCCTGTTATGATCAAAGACACCCCATTTTGCTTTTTATATGTCATTACTTGTGGAATAATATGCACAGATAGACACTTGGAATTAGAAGACTATGCATATGTTATGACAGTGGTGCAGATAGCTACATGGAGAAATTCACTATTAGAAGTGTATCGTTTATCTTCAATTGCAAGAGTAAAATCTATAACCAGAGCTGAACCCTTGAATCAGTCAGAATGGTTTCAGCCTTCAAAGTCCATACTTCACTGGACCACAGTTTTCACTATAATGACGCACTGCAACTTTTCAACTGCCCTCTACTATTTGTACATTGCAATAACTCCTTCCAGTTTGGGGATTTCCCACCGCTAATTTTAACCACTTTGAACTGCTTTCAAATATCCGATTTCAAAACTCAGTAGCCCAAACTTTCCTTTCAGTTCTTATGACAAGTAACAATCTGTGTTATATAAAAAAAAATCAGGACAACAAAAAGTTGTAAGATTTTTGTGAATTAAGGCTGGGTTGTGAATAACAAACTTGCCTGTATGGATTCAAATAAGGTAAGAAAGTAGTGAAACTGCTTAGAATCAGAACAGACAATGACTGAGTAAGGAATGAAATAAAAAGATAGAAAGAATAACATTGAAGCTACAACATAATACAAAGACTCATTTATGGAGTTTCCTTGTGTGATGATACAGATGCAGTAACAAATTTAGTGGTATATCTCAAATTAAATTAAAGACAATTGTTGAATTACAAGGACAAAGTGTGATGTGGAAATCACCAGGTTACTGAATACTGATAGCACACAGAAGTGCGGAGGAAGGAGCAAGCCGTAGTTTCTTCTGAATTCTAGCAACCCCTAAAATCTCTGGTAAGGCTGTAGCACAGTCCCTGAAGAGTAGGAAGAAATCTAAAGTAAGCACATATGCAGAGTGTGATGGGGGGAAAACAATCAATATACTTCTCCACAACAGATTTCTGATACTGATTCCTCTCACCCCAACTCTAGAACATAGATACATGCAGTAATACCGGTAGACAGCAAATCAAACGGCCAATAATGTTCTCTTCAGCTTCTGTCACCTATACTATCATTGTAGCTTGCATCATTTCACTGTACAGTAGCAATTCCAGTAAGTGATAAACAAACGACCATTGTCTTTGAGAACCATTTGGCAGCTTTTATGTGGAAAACCTATTTCCCTATAGAGAAAGATGCACATTTTCAGATCGTTCACAACCTCCTTCTCAGACTCCTATTTCCAAAACTGAGCTGCCTTTTGCCAGACAAAGGCAGTGGACTTCGAGTTCTTCAAATAAGCAACACTGCTCATTCTTTTGGTTTTAAAAGTAGCTCCAAGAACCATTTCTCACTCTCTGTGAAATAAATAAAACATCAGTCTGATGAAAATGCCAGAAACTGGTGCTTAAAATGGGAAGTATTTCTGGTGCCTGTCAGTACAATACACTGCTAGTTAACGAACTTTTTCAAAGCAGGAA
>NW_010413310.1:0-16198 GCF_000710305.1 Buceros rhinoceros silvestris | reverse complement strand
CAGGAATGTATGCTGGCCAAAACTGGGAAGTTTGTTTCCCATATCAATGATTTCGTAACTCTGTATGCTGAGGCCATAGGACTACATTGGTGCTCTGACACAAAGTAGGAAAATGGTAACATTCAGTATAAATTTTAATTGTCAGCACTCCTGCCTGGATTCTGCAAACAATTTGCTATCAGAGAATAATTCAATGGGCTGCCAACTCATTACATATTAAGTCAGAAAGGTAGACATAAAACATACTTTGAGTGCTGCCAGCCAACAATACTAATGTTTTATTTTCATTATCAAAGAATTGTCTCTTCCACTTTCAGGACCTTTTAAACAAATGTGTAAATCTTAAATACCTGGAAATATTTTTTCTTCTGCTTTTCTGACGCTTTAGCAGTTAATGCATTCAGTGAAACCACACTCTTAAAACTCAGTTAAAAGCAATTAAGAGAAAGATTTCACAATATTGTTTCTCTAAAAGAAAATCGTATTTTATTCAAACATACTTAAACCTGGCATGTTTGGAGAATGTATGGTATTGGATAGGTTACTGTATTGGATGAACAACGTATCTTCAAAAGACAAATAATGTGGTTTTGCACTGCTAATTTTGATGATTTCTAAATATTTTGGCCAAAATCCACCAAACACCCTATGCAGTAAATTTCTCTTCCAGATGCTTCGCTGGAAGTCTCCCATTTTCAGGTCAAATTCTCTGCACTACATTAGTAATACCAAAACATTAGGCAAAGTATGTAGTGCACTATTTTAATGGTAAAATGCTCAGTCTGTATTGATTTCAGTCCAAGTTTCCAAATTCTTTAGTACTTTTTGCCCATGCTGCCTACCACTGTCTTTCTCAAGAATGGAAGCAACTTTTATCTATTTATTTTTAATCTGAGCAGCTGACACTAATGGCTATTGGCTTATCTTGTGCTGCACATTGTAAACAACACTGAAAAGTACATCACACTCTTACTGAACTGTTGTGACGCTTCCCCATGTTTTGCATCAACGTGTGAGATTGTTTCTACCTTTAACTGATGCTCCAAGAAAGCCTTTCCTGCTACGTGAATTTTCCCACAGCTTTTCACTGTCTCAGATCAGCATTTCTCATTCCCTCTCATCTCTTCGCTTCTTGCTAGAAACATAAGGTCACTACAGCCAGAGACTAAAACAGTCACAACATCATGCTGAGACACAAGTGGTTCATGAAGTAGTCCTTCCACTTAGCCTTCCATTCTGCCAATGCTAGCAGGAAAATAGTCCCTATCTAACTGAAGTGTCAAACTTCATATTCTCTCATGAAATGTATTCAGTCATCAGCTGAATTCCTAGCCAGCGTGATTGCCTGACGTAAGCCTTCCAAGTTTTATCTGAGTTGCATGTGTACTGCCACTCCAGCAGAAAAAGGAAAAAACTGTATTTACATTCATTTTGCCAAACATTAGCATCTTCTGTCCAATCACTTGAATGCAGAAATGTTAGGAGAAAACAGCTTAGAGAACAAGGGTTGACACATACAGTGTGAAATCTTAAGGTGCTTGAATGCAATGAGGGAGAAAGTGAGACAGAACCACATTTCATCTCCCTAACTGTGCTATAGTCCACAAGAACTTTGTGACAGGTCTCTGTCTCTCAGCCACACTTCACTAGCTTCTGCTGACATTCAGCTGTCAGACAGCAACCCTTTACCATGCCCCTAACATGCTCTACAGCTTCACCCAATTAACTCGCTTTCACTTGACATTGCAGCAAAAAGCTTCATAATAGGTGGTCAAGGTGCACAGTGTCTGCTTGCCCTCTAACTGCTCATGCACAGCAAAATGGTTAGCTACCTTCCTTCTTGTCTGTTTGCTCTGAACTGGTGCAACTACAATTTAGGCATTCTGCTACTGAACAGGAAAAGGACAGCACACCTTTGCCGGTGGTGCATCAAACTATCTTTTACCAAAGACTAATTTTAATGCAGAATCCTAGAGCTAATCATCATTAACATTTTGGCAAAAAAGAAATAACACTGTTTCAGTAAGACACTTCAATCACTTCATAATTAATAAAGATATACTGTATCAGCAATATGGATACAAGGAGGAAAGAGGGAAAAAGTAATTATTTCTAATAGTAACATTTAACAACATAAAGGAGAAAGGTCCAGGAACAATGAAATTGTCTTTATGATTCAGCTTTCTTGCATTAAAAAATCTTTAGGCATTCAGAAGATTAATGTTTGCTATGCATTTCTGCCAAATAGGCAATATTTTTGAGGAACAGTATTCAGAAATATAAATCTAAGTGGTTAACAAAACAAATGAACTATTAAAAAAATGGAAATCAACATTTAAGGATTCTCTTGATAGCTTATATAAAAACAACAACAAACATGGAACTCACTGTTACTTTGCAGACAGATGCCTTGAGAATACTCCAGTTTCTTCACTACTTCTCTCAAGTATATTTGTATTAAGCATGTGGAGTGGGTCAGAAAAGGCCCTTAAAAATCCAATACACAATAAACACTGATGATGTTCAAGTGCTCTTTGCAGAAGAGGCATACTGTTAACCAAGGGTGAAACAGTCTGAATAAGCACTGGTGTCTCAACAGTGGAATTAGAGGAGTTGCTGTAGCAAATGCCTTCTGGTGGCCTTAGGAGTTTCAACTACCAGAACTGCAGCAAGGAAAGACTCAAAAGACTATCCACGAAGCCCTTTCAGATTCTGGTGTTTGCTAAACTACAAGTTCAGATAGGTCATGCAACTTATTTGCTTTCCCACCACATCTACAGGGATAAGTCCTCTTGAAGTTCCCTCTAAAAACCATTGAAAGGGCATTGTTTCATGCTAGAACTCTGGTTTTCATAAAGAAAAGCAGACACCCAGCTTGTAGGAAGTGGAAGCTCAAAAGAAGCCGTAAGCATGAAGGAAGGAAAACAGAAAGGACACATATTGATTGAAATGTAAAGCAGGCACCTCTATTTACAAGAATTCTTGGCAAGGATATAGAACCAACTTATCTTTAGTGAAAGGTGATGAAAAGAAGCAAGTCATAAGGACTTGCAACTCCCACCTCTGGCAGATGTTGCTGATGCAAAAATAGGAAGTTTTGCAGCAATGAAGAAAAACCATAGCAAACATCTCATTCATATTTCAACTAGGAAAATGCTATTCCTCAAACTTAAAAATAGTGCTAGGGACATACAAGTAAAGAATATTATTGCAGATATCTCAAAAAATCTTTTGGTGAGCAAAAGGTGATTTCAGTCCACTTGGTTGTGAGAACATAATCCAGTGCTGTCCATAATCCTGTAGCGAGAAGGGAAACACTGATCTCATGAATTGACAGCCTTTGGCATCTCCTAACAAACAAAATATTGATATTAGTTGGTAGGAGACAACAGAATTATGGTAATAAATTGGATACAGACGTAGTTTATGCAGCCTCTCTGTACCTATCTGAAAAACAGACTGATTGTAGTCTATTATCCAAAATACAAACACATTTGCATTAGGCTACAGGCTAAACTAAATCTTAGTTCATCTGCATAACTGTATTAAAACTGAGTAGCCTCTTAAAAAGATCTTCTAATGATAGCGTAGAAATGACTGACTTGTACCACATGCTTGAAAGCGAACCGTTACAACTGTCAACTTCATCTTCTCAAAATCATCGTTTCTCACTAAAATCATCAATGTACTAGGAGAACAAAGGATTCCACTCTTTTAGCACTGGCCGATGCAGTGTGCATTTTCTGGATTGTACACAACAGACGTGTAGCCTGCTATCTCCCAGCCAAAATCCTGGTAAGGGCTTCATCCCTCACCCCCCGTAAACCAGTTTAGATTCACTGGGAAGAGGTACATTTGGCTCCCTGTAGGTTTGGGATAGTTTTCAAACTTTTGTTTGCTTATCCAAACCAAGCACTTTAATGTTCATTCATCCCCAGTAAAACTTAGTTCAAGTAACTTCAGGAGGGAATTACTCAGTCTCCTGCAAATTGCACACACTATCTGAAGCACTGTATATTCAATAGAGTTCTAAAGTATAGTTTTATAACAGTAACGGTCAGGGAAAACAGTTGGCTTTCGGGCAGTATTGCTTATAAAATATCAGTTGATATCTGAACAGCCTAAAAAGAATAGAAGTATTTTAGGCTCAGTTTCAGTTGATGGCTAACATGTAGGTCTTTTGTAAATGCAAGATCCAAATTACACTAACTGGGCAAGAAATCAAGCTTATCAGTTATAAACAACTTGAGTGTGGGTGAGCTAGGTTTACTGTCTCTATTGGTTTTGGCCGAATTTATACATACAGTTATACTTCAGACTGAAATAAGAAAAATCTAATAATTACTTCAACGGAACCTTTTATACTTGCTAGATTCCTGAGCACAATCAGCTTCTAAAAACTACTTGTAGCTCAGGTACTGGACCATCACTTTCTGTGAGGCTGAACATACGGTTTGAGTGAGTCCACTAGGAAACGGAACTAACATTTCCTGCATACAAGTCCTATTTTATATGAATCAACATTAAAACAATGCTAATGAAATTTTGTCCTTTCATATATATATATGCCAAATGTGTGTTCTGAAAACACAGAGGAGTTAAAACAAACAAACAAAAAACCCAACAAAACAAAAACTAACAAAACCTAACAAAAAACCAAAATCCACCATTACCACATCCAACAATACAAACTTTCATCAGGCACATAAAATTTTTATCAGAAGAGTTATGAAGAACACAGGAGACTTGGAGAGAGGTTTCTTTCAGCTTTTTGGTTTCTAAAACAAGAAAGCTCTTACACAACTTTAAAAAATCATTTTGCACAGGAATGTTTCAGTAATTTGGTGTGCTTTGTACATTCCAAAATGATACCTTAAATTCCTTTACTCAGCATTCCCAAATAGATAATGCTCTTCTATAATTTTTTTTATTTAAAGTGCAGTGAACTTTAGTAAGTTATTAAATTAAACGAGAAATTCCTAAAGCAGTAGGATGTTCTGATATGCACAAATTAAAAAGAAATTGGATGACTTTAAGGGTCAGGAAGCTTTGCAAAGTCCTGGTTAAATTCCAATACATGCTTAGGCTACCAAAAGAGCACAAGAAAGCTTGTTGTCACACAGACTCTGAAAGACACATCCCTGACCGAAAGTGTATAACTACCATATGAGCTGATCCTTTTGTTATCAAATGAGATACTTGGTACTCAACAAAAGTTGAAAAATTAGTGAATTATTTCACTAGTGTGCCTCTGGCCTCCAGGGGCTTTCTTTGTCAAATTACTTGCAACACCCAGATAGGACAAAAGGCTTTCAAAATACTGGTGAACACACAATTTAAGAGAGGAAAGTATTGGAACGTCAGCTTTATGTTGACATTTATTGAGTTAACTATGGGTTTATAAGCCAGTTTCTGCCAGATCCAAAAGTGTGATGTCTTAAAGGCTTTAAAGGTTCCATGTGTCCAGCTCTAAAAAACCAAACGAATTAAAGCAGTTACACCATCTGAAAAGGACGAAATGGAATCACTGCATCTTCATAATGCCTCTTTGCTTCCCTAGCAACTTCACATGTAGCAGGGAAAATGCTGGTGATTAACCACACTATTCTTGCCTGTCTTTTTAGGATTTATTACTTACTGTGCACTTTAAAGGTACACCCATTAATTAAAAAAAAAATTAATTGATTGCTTAACAAAAAGAGAGTCCTTTCTTTCCAAAAGGTAGCATTTCTAAAATAAGTCAACAAAACCCCCAAATTCTTGTAAAATGGAAAAGTGAAGATACAGTTTAAGAAGTATGTTTGTTTCTAAATGTCCTTCTTTAACTGAACTGTTATGCAAACTGAAGAAAACCAAAGTTATTTGAAAAATCAAGACTATGATGACTTTTAGCTGACAAAGAAGCTTTTTACCCTACTGTGTACTCATTCTACATTTTAAAAATTTGTTGAAGTATTAGTTTATTCAACTGGCCAAACTGCTTCAGGGAGCTCTGTCTACTACTATTACTATTACTGGGTCCCTGCTATTATCAACTGGAAAAACCGTGCCTTCACTACATAATGTGGGTTTCACAGACTTCCACGAAAAGTTTTTATAAATGATTTAAAATCAACAACAGTAAGTAAATAAATACATGTTGGGTAAATATTAAACAGTATGACTTAAATATGTAAAACCCAATAGAAATAAACACTAGGATGTAACTTGCTGACTCTCTGCCCTTAAATCGTGTCAAGATTACAGGAACAAAATCATGAGTTAAGAAGTGTTTTGCATCATGCTCTAACTCCTCTATCTCTGCAAAGGACATACTCTAATATCTTTTCAAGTCTGGGTTGTTCTTGCTTTTGCTTTTTTTCCCCCCTCACATTAGCTGTTATGCTTCAAAGTACAAAATGCAAGTAATCAGGCAATGGACATAGGTTGTATTTCTACAAAAAACAATGTTACTCTGCTGCAAAAACGTCACAGAATGGAACACAAAGTTTTGTTCTTTTTTTTCCAGTTGAAAAGGATGCAAACATGCACAATTAGAGGAGAAGGCAGTGGAAAAGTACATGAACAAACTAAAAACAAAAAAAAATCTGACTTTATAAATTCCAGAAAGGCACAAAAGTAAAGGAGACTGCTATGGTTTACATCTACCCTTCTTTATCACTCTCATTATATCCCTTTGGCCTGTGCAGGATCTAGTCTTCCTCTGCTTGGACTAGTGAGGTGAGGTCTGACAGCTGAGAAGTCTGCTCTGGGACCGGGGGGGAGAAGATACCCAGCGTTGTGCTCCCATGACCTTGCTTCCAGTCAGTGCACCAGAAGCAGAGACCAAGAGGAGGTACAGCATCAGAGACAGTCATCTCCTGTGGAGGAAGTTTGTCCGCTAGCTAACACTACATTCTCCCGTGGTGTCTGTCAATCGTCTCCTTGCCATCCAGAGGGAAACATAAACCTCTAAACAGGAGATCTTGCTTTGCAAACATTTTGAGGGGAATTTTCTCCACTGTTTTCAACAAGGTTTTGTGCTTAAATAGATTCCCCAGACCAAATCAAGTTAAATGTAGCACAAACCTTTTTTTTTTTTTTTTAAATGGGTGTCTTATCAATGCTACATTATGAGTGGGGGCATGCTGCACATATATGCATTTCTAAGGCTGACTGAGAAAGAGGCAGATTCCTGGAAACACTGCCCTAGGTCTTACTTGCTTGTCTTTTTTCCTTGTGAACTGGGCAGTGAGATACATCACAGAAGACCACAAAAATCCTTCCACCTATCATGCCCATCAGTTGCATTGCAACTCACAGGTAGCATATGCACAACTTGCACTATTTATAAAAGGTAATGCTTAAAGATCAGCACCTAATTTTCTCCTTAGAAACTGTGCTTCACATACTTAGCTTGAAACTCAAAACCAAACAGGTGTCAGAAAATAATTATTCATAACAGTATACCTTATAGGATCTGAATTTAAAATGTCAAGAAAATACCAGGAAGATGACAATCTGGATGGTATGCATTCATTTGCAATTTATGTATCTGAGCTAGACTCATTCAGGCACAGCTACGCTTTAATCCTCTCCAAAAATTTCTCAGCGAATTCACAGTCACAGAACAAACACACATTCCCTTTATGTTTAACCCACAGTTTAGCAGGGAATAATAGAAGCTTCCCAGCAATCTTTCTTGAAATAACTTCTTCAAAGGGGAGGAGGAAGCACCTTCTGGCCTGAGTAAAAGTCCTTGAGTCTGGAAAGAAGTGAATTTGTCTGCCTTTGTAGAGAATATTCCTTTTCTTCTATAAAGCCAGTAAAATTGTGTCCTTGGCTCTATTCTTTTGTAGAAACTTTTTCCCAAGGTTATATGTCCTGGTCTATAATATCCAGTTCTCAAAGCAACAGCCTGTCTAGCACTCCCAATACTTTTATTTCTCCTTCAGCATTAGCAATATACACAGTAATATACAAAAGTTTCTTTTAATTTGATGTGCTGAAAATGTGACTTTGAGAGGTGTGGGAAGAAGGCAAAAGAAACAGGCAAACATGTGGCTGGTGAATTTAAAACTCATTGCATATTACCTATGAAACACATTTTAAGAGACTACTGCAAAGACATCTAACAAGGAAAATGGCCTCACATGGCTAGCAATTCACAGTTGCCCTCCACATTTCAGTTTCAGGAAACCCCATGTACCATTTTGTGCAGAAAATAAGACCAGCTCATTCCAATATTTCCCCTTCAAAAAACGAACAATTGAAGTGTAGGCATTCACACCCTTTTTCTCCATTAATATGCTGCATGCATGATGCTTTTTTAAAGGACAAACCTGAACCTGTACTCTAGACTTGTCTCCTTATCCAGCCCATTAGTTTCTCTAAATCAGCTTCCCATTAGTTGCCCGAGGAGGTACAATTGTTGCACCGGCCTGAGCATTTCAGGTAAGAGATGGATACAGGTTCAGGTTCCAAGTGTCTTGCTCTCAGTCCTGGGAACTGAGGACCCTGGTCTGTGAGCTGGTCGTTCCAGTACCTCCCTAGAAACACATTTCTAATGCCACAGAAATGCAAACTGTGAAGGAAAAAAAAGGAAAGGAGATTAGCTTCCTGAAACCATGACCCTCCTTTTTTGCAACTCAGCCAATGACTTGAAAGATTTGTTTTGTGCTTACCATTGGAACAAACCCGCGGTCATTTAGGAACTTCATGGTTTCCATTAAACCGCACAGAATGGACATTTGGAATTTCATGGCAACTGTGAAGTGAGAATGTAGATCTTGCTTTTCCAAAGCACCGGCCTCTGCTCACACCCACACACATTCACTCACATTCCTTAGCCAATTCCTGTCATTAAGGAGACTTCAAGAACAGACAAAACAAAGCATAAAAGAGCTCTGAAACCCAACCCCGCTTAAAAGCACTTAAGCAAAGCAAAAGCACTTGGAAGCAAAATACTACAAGTGGAAATGTAATATTTAAATGCAGTGAATGCATTGTGTACATCTACAATGTCTATAACATTAACTCTGCAACTACACCGAAAAGCTCAAGTATTGGAAACCACCTAATTACCCAAACATTTACCTCTCTGCAGGTGTAAATACATGGGCCTAATAAGCCTTCCCACTGTGAAAGCAGTTACTTAAATTATATTAAAATATTAAAAACTATTTAATGAGCTTCTTTCCCCTAAAGTAAATTGTGTCTGTGCCTTAACCTGCTTCAGGCAAAGGAAGTTTCAAACATATTGGTTTTGAAACTAGCCATTATTTCCCATGTTGCAAAACCCACAATTTTATTTCCCAACAGCAAATGAAACTGTCAGGAAAATTTAGATGCAATAAAATGGGGTGGTTAAACCAACATGCTGGATTTGGTATAAAACTGAATTAAAGGAATTAAAATTAAGCATTATGTCAGTCAAACTTTATAAAAACTACTTGAAACAGTGAGGGGGAGAATGTTGGGTTGGTTGGGGTTTTTTTTGCAAAAGTTAGGTTTTGGACTTGGTGAGGTCCAGCCATAACTACCCATGATACGTCCATCAACAGTGTCACATTTAAAATTTGCGCAATGAAAAATATTTTGCATAAAATGTGTTGCTTCTGGCAACATTTCTGCCTAAATAAAAAGTTGTCAGGCAGTGTGTGACTTTAGTGGTACAGAGTTTTAAAATGGTGGCTTCAGTCCAAGGCTAGCTAATAACGGCTGACATGCACTGGAATCTTGAGGCCTAAAGCAACATTGTTTTCACAGCTGTAATTAAGCCACCTAATCAGAAGCACATTTTGACGGGACAGTTTCTGGAAGCCAGACATTACAATTTCTTATGCCTGGAGCGCAGTGGCTCATGAGAGGTCCTCATTTAATTCAGGTTTTAAAAAAAAAAAAGGCTGTAAAGTGAAAAGACTATAAAAAAAGCAGTGCACGGCTGTTGAAATGAAGCAGGCCTATGTGTTCATGCCTTGACCAACCCTGCATCCCACCCTCCTTCAGCTCTCTGCTGAGTCCCCAGCTCTCAAGTGGCAGCTGCACACAGTGAGATTAAGGGCTTCTGCCAAAGTCAACAGATGAGCTGGTCTGAACTGGCTCTCTGTGTGTTCTGATTGTAAATCGTACTGGTGATGATTAGAGAACTCTAACACAGGATGTCAACTCTTAAAACTGTCCAGAGAAAATAATTTTTTTTTTTTTTTAAGTTCAGGAAACTTTTTCAAACTTCTTTTGTGGCTTGGTACATAGTGTTGTGTCTATAACTTTCAGATGATTCAAACTTGAATTCACACAAATTAAGTAACTATATTATTCAAAAAATACACCATTACTCGCTCACAGCAAGATCCTTCATTTGCAGATTTTTATGTAGCAGAGTTGCTGCTGAATGCAATTCTCGGACTAGTACACTTCAGCAGTCTTGTGCTTCTACCACCTGCCAGTGGAAGACACTACTAAATTTCAGACTGCCAACTATTTTTGTTGGGTGACTGTTACTTCAGGACATACTTGAAACGGCTAAACTGTCTTGCTCTTTTTTTACAGTGCAGCTACAATAGTAACTTTAACATAAACTTTCAACCCCAGAGGCCACTGTAAAACTATCTATATGAAGGCACCAGTCACTGGGGTCTGATTACATTTAGTTCTGCATTTTAATTACATATGGATTCTATTAACTGAACCTTTTGCCTTATAGGCAACATTTTAATCAAATTACTGTAATTTTCAAATATGTTGAAATAGTCTGACAAGTTAAAAGTTCACATACCTAGAATATTGAGTATAAAAAAATTTTAGCATAGAAAAGGAAGTATTCTTTACAAAATAGCAAATGTGTTGTTGGATTACTATAACTCATTTCAAACATCTTGCCCTAAGTTACATGAAGTGATTTACAGTACTAGTTTCATATCACAATTTTTTTAATTGGTACTACATTATAAGCAAACAGTTAAATTACATAATTTATGCTGTTTGGTTACAGTTATTATTTGTGTGAGCAAAACCACATGACAAGGTGAACATTTGCACTAGGATACCTGCATTTCTTGGCTACGCAATAAGGCTGGCAAGTGATGCCCAACTGCTTCAAATAAGGTAAGAAATGCAAACATATCTGTAAACAAAAGTTTCTGGAAGATATTACTGCTTTGTGGATTCCACCTGACAGATTTCAAGCTCAGTAAATATTGTGAGTACAGCTTTTTATTTTTGACTATACTGATATTTCCCCTCTTTCATGTCTATTATCTTCTCAACGAGAAATTCTCCTTGTGGGCCTGTCAGATTTTTCTTTACTTTTAGAAACATATATTTCACAGTGAATAAAACAAACATTGGTAATTACCAGTACTGAGCAAAAGTTACAATTATTTGAGGTCTGTATCTTACTGAATTCTGTCCTAGATTATTTCCAAGAAAACACTGCAATACAGAGGGTAACAATAAAAATAACATGTCTGATTACTTTTTGCAAGGCAAATTAAGAACTAGTATCGCCAAATCTTTCACAAAACCAGTTCAATTCCAAAACTTTCCAAAAAATCTTTTCAATACAACTGTGCATCATGCTAGCATGAAGTAGTGGGAAAGCCAGAGTTTTCATCCAGGACCTATCTGCTTCTTGGAACATCTGGGAAGAATTCCCCCAGTTACATCAGTCATTCCATGTCCTAACACAAGAGATATGGCTCCAGACCATAAAAGACACTCTCTGACATTTAACACGACACCAACAGAGTGAGTGCTTTTCTCCTATGCAGAAAGTGAAAAGGCAAATAGGGTTTTTTTTTTTCTTTTTCTTCAGTTCCACCCTCCTAATTCTAAATCTAAGACATTGCATCCCTGTTATAAGATGAAGGTCTGAGCCTCGAAATACAGATTGATCTGGTGACAAGGAAAGAAAAGGTATGGGGGAAAGACATGTAAAATCACTGCACCAACCAGCCTGGCAAAATAGGAAGAAACTGTTGGTGTAGTTAACTGTTAAGTTTGAGTTTTAAGTATTTATTTTCTCTCTCTCCTCCGCATGAATGAGGTTCAAGTAGATCATGAGAACTTAGAGATGACTGCTCTGAATAGGAAGAAAAGCATATATTTTGCTTAATGCAGTTCTTCAACACAAAAATATGTCAATTACTAGCATCCCAACAATAAACATGGATTCTTCATGCGTTAAGATCATTCTATCTGCTTCTCCCATCTTACCAAAACCTACAATTGGTGTATTTTCAGTACTTTAAGTGCTATCACAGACAGAGGACAGCCATGGTCACAGCTGCGGGGGAAAAAAAAAGTAAGGATGATGCAAAGCTACATAAAGCAATGAGTGATTTCATCTTCAACCTCAGTTAGGAGAAGCATCCAAAGACAGCAGTTGCTTTCCTGATTAGTTAGAGAACTCTGCTCTTCTTACAGATCTTACCTTCACCCCTCTCACGCCTATGAAACTCACCTTTTTCCCTTTTCAGTTAAAGTGATCATTTTGGTGCCCCAAATTTCCAATTCTCCTTGTTTTCTACTCTCCTTTGATTCTGAAGTGAAAGCAGAAGGTGGAAAGAATACCACCAGATCAGCTGCATATTCAGATTCAGAGAAACACCTGACCACTTCTAATATAACAGTGGATTGTTTTCTTTGCCAAAACAGATGACCAAATACTTTAAATTCTCAAAATTCTGACAGCAGTACTGATATCAGGCACAAAACCTCAGCTTCGAAAGCTACAAAAACACTTTCTGGAAAAATTTTATAATGAATTGAATTCTGTCACATCCTCACATGTGTCAGGTCACACTGGAAAATACAGTGTCACTGCACCCATTCCCCACAACTTTGTGCTTGCAGCAACAAACTCTTTGGCAGTACAGACACCACAGATTCACATGCTTGACAAGCGATTAATACAATGCCCCAAAACACCCACAAAGTAATTGCTACTGTACAGTAAAAACTACTGCACAGTGCAGCACTTAACTTTCCATTCAAAACCTACCTACGACTGCAACTCTAAATTAAAGTGCAAGTATAGAAATAAACTTATTTATTTGAAGAAGAAGTAAAATGGATCAAAGCAGCAGAATCCAGTACTGTTAAAGTAACTGGCAAGTGTTCATTTAATAGGAAACCTTGAAATACAGTCCAGTTCAAGATGTTTATATTACTAATGTTACTGAACAAGAAATAGGCAGAACAAAAACAAATAGAAGAACATTTTATCTGATATCATCGCTGCTTATATAAAGATCATGTGTACAATTAGTTGCTAGAAGTGAAATACTTCCACTAAATCCACCTTCTAAGCACATTAAGTTTTCCTAAGGAAAATTACAAGAAAGCATAAAGGCAGAGAAACAGTGTAAAGGGAAACAGCACAGCTCCTTAAATTTCATGGAGACAATGGCAGTCCCAGGCCAGTACTGAGCTCAGTGCTAAGTGAAATTCTTCTCCATCTTACTTCATGCTACAAACTGATTCCCGGCTTCTCTGTTAGTCCTTTGGCACCTCCTGCATCCTTATAGTATCAACCACATCATCTTAGCTGAACTCTTATTCTTACTAGCTCTACCAGCTATAGGTATGAGCCTTAATGTGGGGATGCTGCAGGTTTTGGAGGACAGAATTACAACCATGGTACTTGCATTTGTACTTTCAGAGAAAGTAAATTTTAAAAACCAAGAAAACGCACAGAAGTGGAACTGTTATGGTTGCAAAGAAAGACTATTACAAAATGTTAATGGTTTTGATAACAGAAATAAAAGAAAAAGACATTTTAGAAATATAAAGGCAATTTCAGAAGCATATGGTAAAGAAGAAAAAACAACAGAAGAAAAAAAAAAACAAACACCAAAACAAAAACCTTGAAAAAGTTGTTGTTTTAGGTAGAAAACAAAAATCTGTATTTCAGCCGTAGTAAATTTTAAAGAATTGCAAGAATGAAAAATGCACAGGACCTTTCTCTGCACAGCGGAAGAATCATTTGAGACGAGTATGACAGGCAGATAGCTGGACACTAATGAAGAGTACAGAGACATCCTGCTATTGACTCCCCTTCACCCCACATAATAATTCTCTTCTCTGTGAGCAGTGTTTCCAGTGCTCATCTCACCTGTGTCCATCATAATCATATCCCTTCCCGTTCCTCTCTGTTGGCATTAGCATGAGCACACAGAGCAATCTCAGAATCTAAACACTATTGACTAGAAGGAAAGTGGTTGGACTGGAAGCAGGCTGGAGGATGGAGACATCAATTCAGAGTCTTAGATAAAAGATGAGGAGTCAGACTCACTGATGTTGCCTTATGGCATCAGTTTTGTTTTCACAATTATCAGCAAAACCCAAAGCAACAGAAGACGAAAAGAAGCAGTGTGAATAGAAAGGCGACATAGTTAGCAAATTTCAGGACAAGAAGGTCAATTAGAAAAGCAGTATCTTCTGAACATAGAAAAGATCAATACTGATGAATGCCCCAAACTTGGATGCAATGATCAGCTGGGAGGCCAAAAACCTTATGCAACTAGCATACAAGACATCAAAAGACAGCCATGACATGGTGAGCTAAAACCCAGTCTTTTATAAGGTAAGAGTCCACACATGGTATATACATGAAAGGCTTTTCGAAAATGTGTTTCAGCACTGAGCAGTTAAGTTAATGTTCTAGGAACACAAGTATACATCATATGAAAACCTGCAATTAATACTGTCCAGGTCCTGTGTTTGTCTCCTACTGAAAAGTTTTGGCTGCCGTGTAGACCTGGATATATTACTCAACCACAGTGCACCGAAACTAACAAAATGTACAATTCAGAAACCAAACAGATGCTCAAGAAAAGTCATTACTCCCTTCTACTTAAAATTATCAAGCAAAAAAAATCTGTTTTGTTTTTTAATACAAGTGCAAAACTTATTCCTCAAAATCAGAACAGAATCTTAAAATGGAAGTAACTTCAGAAAGCTGTCATGCCTGAAGTTATTAAATGTCATGCTTGATGCAATTTTTGCAAATACTAGGGACAAGGTTTTCAGAAAACCTAAATACTACGAAATATACCATAAATACTTACACTTTTGTCATGGAAACTTGAGAATCAATCACTCTCAATTTTTTGCCTTGACATTAAAATTTTGAAGTATTTCCCATTAATGCTTACGTTTAGGTCCAAATTAAACTGCATTTAAAGGAAGAACTATTATTCTCTCCAGAGGGTTGTACAGAAGGGGCAACAAATTTTGCAATGCAAAAGGTATCGTCTTTACTTTGATAATACAGGCAGATACAAATTATTCAAAAAGCACTCCATTTAATCACAGGCTTCAGAGAGCTGGGGTGGGGGGCAAGGTATTTGTTTTCACTGCAAAGCCCTTCGTAGACAGGACTAGCATAAACTTTGCTAAAAGCTCTCTCAATCCAAATGAAAGCAAACCTTGCTGCAGCAAGTCTGGCAGACTTCCCAATCCTTAGCACACAAGTGGTCATCTTGATTTAAACAATAAAAACAATCATAACACGCAAAGGAGCAACCCTATTACACTGGGCATAGGCTCAGCAAGACACATGTAAACCTAGTAGAAAACATAAAGAAAGCATGGTTGGGGGAGAAAAGAAGCAATTTCATTTAGATTCTTGGAAAGGTTGTGGAGTAACTAATAAAACAAAGCTTTCATTCAACAATTACCACCTCAAGATCTTATATCTGAAATTTAGCACTGATTAATATATTTGCTATTTGCGCCAATTGTCATCATCCAACTTAAAAGCAGGTTAAAAAATTAATGTAATTCTGTTGGAATTACACAAAGCACAGGCTTTGAATATACATTTGCCAATGTGTTTATGTCATCTGCATTTGTGATGGCTTTCTTCTCACAGGTCTTCTGTTTCAAAAAGACAGTCAAACAATCCTAATTTTCTTTATGGTCCTTTGCTTCAAAAGAATAAAAGAAGAGAAAGGAGGAAGGACAACAACAACAACAAAAAAACAACCAAAAACCAAACAACCCCAAACTCCAAAGCTTTATCATTTATCCTGTGTAGAAATGTAAAGGAAGATGGAGGAGAAATACATGAAGCCTATGGCAGTTGCACAGCTTATGCAGTCTCATTCTAGATATACTTGGCTACATATTTATGCCAGTTCATGTGTCTGGCCTCCTGCCCGTGTGACACAAATACATCTGCATTCAGTAGTGTCCTGGGTTCAACATGGAGGAA
>NW_010413309.1:27904-46245 GCF_000710305.1 Buceros rhinoceros silvestris | reverse complement strand
CATCCGGTTCCTCCATGTTGAACCAGGACACCACCGAGGAGCACCTTCACGTGGAATAATGCCTTCACCCATGGAAATGGGCTTTACAGGGCCTGTATAGGACTGGAAAGGGCTTGAACCTGGGTGCAAGAGGTGTCAGGGGAAAGGAGTCTAGAGACAGGGTTTTACTGAGGACTGGGAGGGTGGAAGATCTGGCTGATTTGTTTGGGTAAGACTAAGGATACAACTGGGCTCCTGGAAGGGACATCTTGCAGGAAAACCCCTGTCATGTGCATTCATACCAATCCTTGGCTTTGTTCAGGATGAACAGATGTCATCTTGACTTTGGAGGCCTGTTGACTACATATAAGGCAAAGGGCTTTGCTGGTCCACAGCCATGGGCAGTTCTGCAAAACGTGGTGGCCTCTGCTAACTGTCGCCCTTCTCATCCCACTGAAGGTTCTGCTGGGGCTTTGACCACTTTTGATGGTCTGTCCATAGTCATGGAGACATGCAGGCCTCTTCAGCAGCCAGGCAGCATAGGCTCTGCGAACACAGGCAGGGTGTCAACAGGAGATGGTCATCGTTCAGTCTTCTGTTTGATCTCCCTGTAGGAGAATCAGCAATTAGGTGGAAATACTCTGTGATGGATGGCAGAGTCAGGGAGGGAAAATGAAAGAGATGTCCCTAACAAGATTTCTAGGTCTGAGCTGGGGGACAGTCAGTGATAATCCATCCAGGCAGGTTCTGGTCTGGTTGTCTTATTAATAGTATCTTTTCTAATTAACTCTGGTTCATTTTCCTGCCTCGCCTGTGGACACATCTAACAGTGCATTAGCAAACTCTCTGGCTTAATTAATCTCCTCCCTGTTTAAACAGAGCAGAGGGAGCAAGGCTTGGCTGTCCTACCAGCCTCAGGGGAAACGTGGCCAGAGCATCACCCAAGAGGACAGCAGGGAAATCCTTCCATGGAAAGTCCCTCTCTCCACAAGGTGCAAAGATAATGGATCAAGGTGTGCTGGCATCCAAAAATCGCAGCATGATTCATGTCCAACCAGAGCCTTTATACATATTTCACACAGCAAGGATGTACCTTGCAGAGAGGACAAGGCTGGATGTGCTGGAGATTCTTTTTTGGGGGGAAGCTGAGTGGTTCCAGCTGTTAGAAGAAAAGCAGTGATCCCACCTCCAGGTCCCCTCTCCCTCCTTTTCCTGCTCTCCCTTCCAATGGGCTGAGAATTACCATTGGCAGTCCGGGACAGCCTGGCCTCAGATGAACGCCAGGGAAAGACTCTTACATAAACCTCTTCATCCATAATGGATGAACATCATCAAAATTCAACAGCAGCCTCTGGAGCCTTTCCGGTGCCGTGCCTACAAATTTCTCCGAGAGGTTTGAAAGCCTCGATTTAGCACTGCACGTTGATTAGAGAGAAACCCAGGAGTTTTGGCTCTGGAGAGCCAAAGGGAGTCTCTATCCTCAAAGGGTCTTTTAATGTAATCAAGTAGTTTTTAAATGTGAAAATAATGTTCTGGCCCAGGCATGTGAAAGTCCAGCTCTGGGCTCGATCAGCTCTGGAGAGGCTGGGTGTGAGATAGCATTTGGGAAGGATGGTGCAAATAAAACCACCAGTGACAGGAGATGCTGGCACTTTCCCTGTGTCTTCAGATGCTGCTTGGTCACATGGAGGTGATCTCAGTCCTGAGATGTCCTTTTATGCTTTAGGGAGAGATTTGAGGGTGGAGGAAGATGGTGATTTCAGTACTTCATCTTGAATTGCTCAACTTTGAGAGCACAGTCGAGAATCCCTGATTTCCCTCATCTTCTAATCTCTCTCTGCTGGTCAGGGTTTGTAGGTGGAGGTATTATCTTTTGTTAAACCAACTGTGAAAGAAATCAGACAGGCTTCTGGGTCTGTGTGGGGGTTGAAATAGAAGCAGATCTCCAAACTGAGACTGTCTGGTGAGAAGTTTGCACCTCTCTGGGTACAGGTAATTGGTACTAACTGGGGTGAAAAGGAAAAAGAAAAATTATAATAGATTAAAAAAAAGGATAGTAGATGGGAGGGAGGGTATAGGGAAGGATAAACAGCTGAGTTTGTCGCTTTTGGGATCTGGAAGTTATGAAATTTAGTTCCTGAGGTTTGGGGGTGTTTTGACTCATTAGTTCAAGCAGCAGAAGGGCCAAATGTTCCTCTTTAAAACCTGTCAAGGGAAGACATGTTCCTGCTGGCTCTGCAAGAGGTGGAGCAGAGGTCCAAGTCTGTGTTGTCCCTTCGATGCTGAGGGCTGAGTCCATATTATGTCTGGCTGTGGCATGGGACACCGTGGGACGTCAGTGCAGTGGGAGATGTTATCTGGCTATGTGCAGAGTGGCCCGTTTCTCCGTCGCTCTAAAGGCTGGGAGCATGGCTGGGGTCTGGCAGGCCAGGAAGGGAAACATGGTGGAAAACCCACTGAAGTTGCTGTAATGAGCATGCTGGTCGTCTTCTGCAGGTAGCTGGATACAACCTTCCCAGCTGTGAGAGAACTCAGTTTGAAGTAATGGAGACATAAAGGGCTTCCTGGGCTGCATTAGCTGCTGTTCTTCAAGATTTTTGATTCCAAGGATCCCCTCTGGTTTCTCACATCAAAATCCACTGGCCACATCACTCAGTGCTGTACCAGCCATTTCCACTTCCCACCACACACAAATAAGGCTGCACTTTGCTGGGTCCTTCATCAGTCTCCATTTTATGTGCTGGCTGATTGGCCTGAACAGCCCTTATTTTCCCTTGATCTCATGGACCATGGGTGTACAGCACTGCACACAACAGCACTCTTATTCTAGTTGATATTCACAGAGCTGCAAACAATCCCGAGATGCTCTATGGCAGTTCAGTGCCTGCTTAGAAATGCATGGTAATGATAATTTTGGTGGATTATCTCACTTTAACACCTGTAGAGACGCTGTTGACATTACACGCCAATGGGGAGAAGAACAGAAGTTTTAATGCTTATTGGTATGAAAGCTTATGAGTCTCCAAGGGAAAATGTGGTTTTTCTTCATGTGATGCTGGAATTAGCTGATGAGATGAAATGAGTCTGTCCTGCTACCGCAGCTGTGGGACGTTATCTCCTGTACCACATTGAAGTTGTCTGTGTCTTGGTGTGTGTGGACCTGCTGCAGTAGGTCTCTCGTTAACTCATGTGCCCAATGGCAGTGCTCAGGTCAGCACCACGAGCTGGTAAATCCTTGGAGTGGAACCCATCTCACTTCAATTTAGCCATTCCATTGTTTGATGTGTCATCTTGACTTGACAGTGCTGCGTTAATGGTTGGACTCGATCATCTTATGGGTCTTTTCCAACCTAAAAGATTCTATAATTCTAACTCAGCCAGCTTTCCATGCTCCTGTAGACTGCGGAGAGTCCTTGGTACCTGCAGGTGATTCAGCCCTTCCATTTTACCTGCCTACCTTAGGATGGGATGAATTACCCCCATCAAAGCCACCTCTCCCTGTAGATCACAGAGGGAATGCAGGCCTTGTCCTAAATGCTGGAGTTAAGTGTGACATCCCCATCGGCATGAACAGCTGGAGCTTGGGCTCCAACTGCTACCAGCATCCACTGTGCTGCTTTTGACATGAAAATCACCATCTTCATCCGTGATACGAACAAAACCACTTTCTTCAGGGTATGACGTTATTTGCACAGAGGTTTGCTGGTTCCAGACTCACTCTCCAGTTTGACAAGTAAATTCACCAAAGACCAGAAGTCCCAACCAGGAATGACATCAGTCAAGCCTTGTCTCATCTCACTCAAGATGCAGCTGCAATCTCCAGAGTAGCCACCGGACTTGGGGCGGAGCAGAATCTGGCCTGTTCCTGCTGGAGGCAGAGGCAGTTGGAGATACTACCAAAAGAGCTGATCTGGTTCTCAGAAACATTTCATCAGTTCCTGTTTATTCACCCGTCACTTCAGTTGCAAAGAGCCCTGTTAAGCTGAAACATTTTGACAGTTGAAACAATTTAACACTCTTGTATGAAAATGCTTCAATTTTCTCATTTAAAAGTTACATTTAATTTTTTAAACCCGCTTCAGTTTTATTTTAAAAGATCCTCGAATTACCCTTTTTTTGAAAAGATATAAAATAAAATGATACGTTTCTTTAGATTCCGGATGCTTTTTAAGAACATGTTTCTCACCAACACAAATAAACAATTTTATTTTCAAGCGTGGTTGCAGGCACAGCTTTGATAAAAATGTTTATACCAGAAGATAGCGTCAGATTCTGTCGCAGAGTGTTACCCACCTTGTGTTGGCGGTTTGCTGTTGTCTGTAAGGCATCAGAAGGTGGTCCATGAAACGATTATAAATAACCCTTTCTCCCCATGCGTTGTCTCCCAGGCAGCTGGTTTTTTCGTGCTACCACCCCTGCCAGGCAGGACTGTTAGAAGGGGGTCTGTGCCTAGTTAAAAGCTAAATTATAGCAATAAAACTACAGCTTTGCAATCCGGTTAAACTGTTTTTATCTAAAAGTCTCTATATTTCCCACTCATCCAGCCTCCCAACAAGTGAAATTCAAGCGATCTTCACTCTTTTTCCCTAAAGAATAAAGACAAAACCATTAAAACCTGAGCTGAGATACCAACAGATGCTGAGCTTGCTATTGGTAAGGGCAGAGTTGGACCTTAGGAGGTGTCAGCCATGGGTGTAGCTACCCCAGTTTATGCCTGGTGTTCCCGAGGTGCACACGTGCACCGTTAAAACACAACAGACACAGCACAATAACGTCACAGCCTCCCTTATTTCTCCCGATCCATGAACTTCACTGAAGCCCTTACAGGCGCTTTGCTGCACTCAGCTAAAGCTTAAATTCTAATAGATGGATGAACATACACCAGAAGAACATGCCCAGAGAGGTGAGAGAAGCCCCATCCCTGGCACCACTGCAGGTCAGCTTGGCCCTTGGGGCTCTGAGCAACCTGCTGTAGTTGCAGATGTCCCTGCTCCCTGCAGGGGACTGGAACTGGATGACCTTTGATGTCCCTTCCAGCCCAAAGGACTCTATGATTCTGTTGCTCACCATCCTGGCTTGGGGGCATGAAAAGAAAATTTGGCTGGAAAGACATTTTCTGTTGCTCTTCAAGACCCGTGCTTTGAAGGTGGACATGGACAGCCCAGGGACTAGCACACAGTGCACATTAAAAATGCAGCGTGCTGCACAGAGCTCGGGGCTTTTAAAGCCACTTATATCTTCCTGTGATCCTTTGTCTTGATTTTGTGGGAGCGTGCTAGTCCCCCAGGACCAAGAGCAGCTCAACGTGTGGTGGTGAAGTTAAGCACCGAGGAGTTTGATGACTGCAAGGATGAACTGACTTTCTTGCTATGATGGGTTTCTCGTGGGACCTCTGCTAAGTTCTGCCTCCTGTGGCTGCAGAAATCCAAGGGCAAATCCTTTCTGCAGCTTCAGCTTCCAGCTTTTATTATTTTCTAATAGCTACTCCTGAGACCAGTTCAGAAGGAAATAAAGCTTCAGAACTGGGCTGAAGGCTGGGGTTCAAGAGAAGGAGCTTAAACTAGGCAGGGGCATGGAGGTGCTGGTGGAGAGTAAGGAAGAGGAGCCCTGGGCTCTCTCAGAGGCAGAAGGATTGGGAGGAGGCTGCATTTGTCCAGGCTGGAGCTAAAATGCAGAAGCTGGTAGAACACGAGTGGAAAGATATCAGTGCTCGTAAGGTGGTGTTGAATTTAACCCTGTGGTCAGCGGTTAAGATGCTAGAGACGTGGGTCCAGTCCTCTCAGCCACCACAAAGCAAGTGTATCATCAAGTCCAGGTGACAGAGGGACCAGGCTTGGGTAGTCAAAAAGCCTCAGTAGATCTGGGCCAGAGTTTCTGCATCTCAGGACTCCATCTCTGAGGGATGAAATGCTTGTTCCATTGACACTTCTGTAGAAGAGCCCAGGAGATGAATCCCAGCTGCACCATAGGGTGCACTGGAAGCAAAGGTTTGGGCTGCTAGAAAAACAAGCAAAAAACCAAGCAGCAAAACCCAGTATGCCCAAAGCTCAGCTGAAGATGACAGTCTGTGAGATGAAATCCACTGAGGTGCTGAGAAAGAAAAATAAAACAACAAACCAGTGCTGTGGGGCCTTTAAGATGTGTTTTTGCACAATGGCTGCCTTTTGAAATGTAAAACGGAGTAACCAGATTCTCGCCGGGCGGGTGTGTTATACCCACACGATGAGCTGTAGGATTCTCCCTTACCACTTGTACAGAGATGAAACAAAAGCGCTCACCATCTTTTATTCAGGAAGGCAGGAATAGTTAAGATGATTAACTGTTCCCTGTGAAATACTGTCCAAAAGTCTGTGCTGGTTTTATGTCCAACCCTGAAACGAGCTGGGAAGTTGTTTCACAGGGCCTGGTGTGATAAGGACGGTCATGCCTGAGGGGGAGCCTGAAAGATACGCTTTGATATTATGTGTAGAGTTTTCATGAATAATGAAGATGCAAAGGGAAGAGGGTTTACATTATGCATCACTTGTAATGAAGATGTTATGTAGTGCAATGGATCACTGGTTTCTAGAAATACAGCATCCATCACAGCCAAACAAGGGCTCCTGAGTGCTTTCCATTGCTACGTTTGGTCTCGCTTCTCTTTCCCCCTGGCTCTCTGGCTGGGTTCACCAGTTAAAATGGCACAGAATAGGCCAGTCTCAAATCTGCTGTCCCCATAGGTCTGTGGATTTTAAGTCTGTGTAGTGGGAGTCAATGAGGAGTTAGGAGAAATGGGGCAATCCAGATCCTTGGAAGAAACAGTGATAATTGAGAATTTGATCCAAACGTCACCCTGAGTCCAATGTCAGGTGCAAAAAAGGGCAGGAATAAAACAATGAAGTAATTAAGCCCTAAAATAACACTCAGCAACATCCATGGGCACTAGCCTCATCTGTGGAGGAGGTTCCTGTGACCACGTCTGCGTGCTTGTAGGATTCACCTTGTGTAACATTAAATGCCTGGCAGGTAGATGCATCTGTTTGAGCTTCTGACCCTGAGCTCTCTTTGGGGCCAGTGGAGTGAAAAAGCTGCTGAGAGGACAGTTTGTTGGGCTTATTCTAGACACGTGTCTTACTGTGCCCAGTAAACGTGGATTTCTCTTTGCTGGCTATGGAGTGAGGCAGTGGTGGCCAGCTGAAATGGGGACACCCGCGCGGAAGATACTTGCAATGGGGCAAAGGGATCCTGTCCCACAGCAGCAGCCTGTCTGCCCCTGTTCCCAAACAGCTCTTGAGCCCCACATTTGATGGAAGGGAAGTTATCTCAAAGACATTTGTTTTGCACATGCTTCATGGAAAAAAATGACCAAAGAGACACCTCAGTCATGATACTGAGGAGACAATGCGGAATGAGCTCAGCCGTCCCTGAGACCCAGTAATTCATATTGGAAACACATAAACACTTCACCCAGATTGTTCCCCTATTGCAACAAGCAAGCTCAATCATCCATGAACGGAAGAAAAACGGGGTTTCTTTCATGGTGCGCACAGAATGTATTTCAACCTAAGAACCAATGAAGTATTTGCTGTCGTAGTTGTGTCATGGCTGAAGAGCCCAGCTGGTCCAAGAGAAAAAAAGGTTGAAGAAGTGAGAACCCTGATTCCAGACTGGGCAAGGGCCATGGCTGATCCCATCTCTGTAAGAACAAAAACAAGTAGGGGGGTGAAAGCACAGCCACAGCAGCATTTGTTTCTCTGAATATAGGTGTTATAATGCTGTTAGTGATGATCTGGGGTACCTGAGCCGTCTGTATGAGCAGTTACAGCAGAGGGTTGGTGGGAAACTCTCACCCTTCTCAAGGTGTTGCTGGAGGTCAGTTGGGATAACCCAGAGTGTTCCCATGGCTCTGTGTTTAGAGCTGAACCCACTCTCAGTGCCGGCTTATTATTGGAGTTAACTTTCATGCTTATTTTTATGATTAGGGAGTGTAAAGCTTTGTAGGAACTGGAGATAGCATGATGTGATTGGCAGGGCGTGGGAGACGTGAATCCATAAATCTGTGCCTAGACATAATTGCTTTGGAGTTGTTGGGTTTTTTTTTCTTAGCTCTATCCCAATGAACATATATCACAGCATTTCTGGGTGGGCCCCTTGAGGACTTGAGAAATTCACTTGCTGTGTGCTGTGGGAAAACAGCACACAGGGACCAGGACTCATGGCTGAAATACAGGTTCTTTGCTGGGGGGCAGAAACAGAGTCCTGTGGCAGAAAGAGCTGTACTGGGCCATACTGGTATGGCTGAATTCTTTTGTTGGGAGCCTAAATGTATGTGTTTGAGGTGAAGGACAGCCAGGTCAAAGGAGACAAACCCCTCTGGAGGGTGACCTCCTTTCTTCTCAGGGTTTGTCTTCAGAAGGTGTGAATACTCTCTGGAGGAGCCTACTCCTGCTGTGCTGGAGATGATGGAGTACTCTCTCCAGGGCTCATGTTTGCAGCCTCTCCCTGGGTACAAGGTGGTTCCCTGCACAAGCTCATGGCCTTGGCCATGACATGTCAACATTTACATGAGTCAAACACCTCCATGACTATGGGACCTTACCATCACCAACCCTTTTCAAATGCTCTTGATCAGGGAGCTCTTCCTCTGAAATGAATACCTGAGGAGAAGAGGGCAAGTCTATGCTCAGTCCTTCTTTGGGGAATACTGCAGAGCCTGCAGATTTATGAAATCTTGAGATCTTGTGTGACAGATGCTCTGAAGATGTAAAAAATTGTAAGGTAAAACCATGCTGATGCTGAACTGGGCCATGCTGGCAGTCAGAATTGTTTGTGATCTGACAGTGACCAACAGCAGCTGATTGAGGAAGAACATCAGCATGTTGTATGAGTAGTGGAGTCCTTCCTCAAAATCCTTCAGTCTTTGACAAATTAAGTTAAGGGTGTCCTAGAGATGTATAAGGCAAACAGAAGAGATGGACAGAGGAATTAAAAATGTGTTTGTCCATGTATTAATCCCACCTGCCAGAGTCCATCCTCATCCTGTCCTATCCTATCAGCATGTGGCAGTGCAAAACCTGACAAGTAGTACTGCCAAAATGCGTCAGCAGGACACCCTCAAGAGACTACTTCTGTAAGTATGAAGTGTCATGAAAACGCTCCTCCTTGTTGGATTGTAGACTGGTTTTCGGTGTCCAAGGATGTGTTTGAACATTGGGCTGAAGACATGAACTGTGGACCAAGCCACTGTTCTTGAGTGCTGGGTGTTGGATAGAGGCTTTGTATATTTTGATTAGTCACGAAACTTGAAGAAATATATTCCCAGCTGGCTTCAACTTCTCTAGCTGGGCTGGAGACATAGCCCTGTCCTCGCACAGCCATGGCAGAGCTATAAATAAATCTCTCTAGACAAGCAAATAAAGGTTCCCTCCTGTATTTTTGTCTTCCTGCCCGTAGCATTAGTTGTCTGAGACGTGGGTTGCTGTGTTGTCATTTTTGTTGTATTTTTGTTTGCAGCCCCAAACCCTCAGAGGCCAACCTTGCGCTGTAACAAGCAAAATCCAGCTGACAGGTAAAGACAGGCCTGGAGACGCGAGCTGGGTCGTACAGGCTCTTATGACTCATATTTTGAGAGGCAAAAAATCTTCCTCCCCCACACCTTTCCCATCTTGTCCTTGCAACAAAACACGCTCCACGACACCAAAATAGTCCCAGGAAGTGTCTTGTCAGAGCCACTTGAGGTAATAATGGATGCATTTCCCATTGGGGTCCAGCCTGCCTCAGCAGAGAAGCTCTGAAAGGGCAGAGCTCTACGGGCAGCACTGCAAAGTGCCAGGAGATGTCGGAAGTGGCAGGAAGCATCTGCCACTGGAATTTTGTCTGGGTGCCTGGTGATTAATGGTGAGATGGGAGGAGAGAGGAAATCTTCAGAAAAACATCGTACGGCTTCGTAAATACGGAGAGGGTCAAGGCTAGCACCGCAGAAGCATCTGATACAACTTCACAAACATCTTTTCTAGCCTAAACTTCATCTGTCTTCCCACAAGCTCCAAGTTTACAGGGTTTCACCTGTTAGTTTTAACGCAAACCACGTACCTCGCATGTCTGTGATCTCCACAAGCAACAGGGACATTTCTCGGGTGTTGGTTAAGTTGGGTGAGGATCTGTAAATGTTGTCCATACTCAGAAAAAGTCTGTAGCAAAAATAAGGTTCTGATGGATAGGGAGTGAAAGCTCGTCTCTCAGAAAAAGGAGGTCCCATCTGGGTTTGGATACCTTAAGGAACGAGGACCACCAAGCAGAGAGCAGCAATTGGAGAGGACAGAGTGCAGGGAGGGTGGTGGTGCTGGGCTGGGTATGACTGTGAAGGCAACTGTGTGTGCAGGAGAGAGCTCTGGGTTGGAAACCAGAGGCCAGGAAGAGAGGCAGCTTCAGTAGAACCTAGAGGAGAGAGAGGAGAGAAAAAAGATGTGTGTGTGTGTGTGTGTGTGTGCGTGCGTGTGTGTGTGTGTGTGTGTACAGGAAATTTTGTTATAGCTTTGTCTTTTTCAGACTCAGAAAATGGCATGGCTTCATAGGTCCCCTAGCCTTGTGTGTGTGTGTGTGTGTGTGCGTGCGTGTGTGTGTGTGTGTGTGTGTGTAAAGGAAGGCTTGGAGCATTGACAGAAAAACCTGACTTTGTCCCAGCTCCTTCACAACCAGGGAAACATTGTCATCCTTTTTTTGCCTGTGTGCATATTTCTGAAAGACCTCTTCTAATAGCCAGAAGAGGCAGCAAGATCCTGAATATTGGCTAAGTGCTTGGTCAAGAGGGGTTACCAGCCATGGCCGAGCTTGCCAGGGGGCTCGCAAGTAAGAATTTGAGCTTAAAAATTTCATAAATAGCTGCTCTCTGACACAGATAAACAGCTGAACTCTTGCTCAAGCAGCTCCAAAAATATACGGCTTCTTGCTTCTTCAACTCAAGAGAAAATCAACAACTTGTATGGGCGAGTAAATTAATTTTTAACTGCTTGCAAAGACCCATGTAATGGATGATTAGGCATATGAAAGTGGTATCACACGCAGGAAAAAGGAGGGGTCTCCCCAGGCTTTTGGCCAGGCTTCCCACGCTGCCGATGTTTTTCTTGGCATTTCTGCCTGAGTTTAACGGCTCTGGGGAAAAACTTTGCTGGCAGCTTTCCCAAACCAATCCCAATGGGACAGTTTCATGCTATTGCCCATCACTACCATGTGCAATGCTCATGTCTCCAGTTCGGGGAGGAGGTGATTGGGTGATCCTCTCACCTCAGCAACAGGAAGGATCAAATCTGCCTTGTGAAAGCCTTCACAAGGTGAAAGCCTTCACAGACTGTTACATGTGGCTTTGTCTGCTGCTCTTTAAATGCTCGTGAAGCCTAAGGCATGGTGACCCCAGGCAGATCCTACTGATGTCTATCTAAGCCTCCTCTCTTCACCCTTGGCAGCACTTTCCTCTTTCAGAAAGGGAGGGAAATAAGAAAATACAAAAAGCTAACGGCTTTGGGGGCACCAAGCCAGCTGGATGTGAATTCCCAGGGCTTTACACCACACTCAGAGCAGAAAGGATCCTTTCTTCTATGTCACCACCTGGTCTGTGCTACCCAGGTCACCCCAGACCTGGACCCTGACTCCATGCTCTTATGCTTTTCATCAGCCAAAGCACAGGTATGTGTCCTGTACTGCAACTGCCTCAAGTTGGCAGGACTGTGAGACGTCTCTTGTGGCTGATGGATATTCATGCCTGATGTGGCCCATGAGGCCACGCCAGCCTTGTCCCACCATGATGAAGGGGACCATCCTTACCCAGCCATGTTGCAGGACCCTTTAGCAAAGCAATGCCATGCCAAATCATGCAGCATCTGCTCTGGTGCCATTAATGGCTCAGAAGGATGCAATAATTTTCCCTTTCTGCCCAGCATCACACCTTGGTGCCTGGGTTTCCAAAGCACTGAGCCTGTTAGCGTCAGTGGGAGCTGCTGGCACTTTGCCCCATCAAAACTTGGGCCCATTTAACATGACTCAGCTGAAATACAAAATTAGCCAGGAAGGTAGGGCTGAGTCGGAAGATTCGTGCTGTTCTGCCTTGGTATTAATTCTGGCCACACATATCCTTCCAACGTTACAAATGCTATTTTACAGATTGCGGCAGGCAGAGACACAAACATCTTATTTTCACAGTAGTACAACAGGCAAAGGAAAAAGCTGGGTCATCCTGTCCCCCAAAAGAGAAGGTTGGCTTCCAGATGACTCAGGAATGTCCTAGAGATCAGCTTTATCTATTTATATATTTATTCCGGCTGGCATCCGTGAATCACCGCTAATAGCAAAGGGTTGCATAATTGTAAGGAGGATGCTTTTGTGATGCCTCTGACCAGAGAAAATGCATCTATTTTGGCTTGCGTCTATGAATAGGTACCCTGCTCTGACTCTTTGCATTTGCAAACCACAGATACCACCGAAAATAAGATGTGATTGGCAGGTACAACCTGATTAGCATATACAAATTGCCATGGCCTTTCTCCAAGCAACCATTTGTACAAATTGTTTCCTCTGTCTCCTATCTGAAAAGAAACAGAGCTATTAGGTAAGTTGACACTCTAAAAGAGTCAGCGCAAGGCTAATACTCACGCCATCTCATTTCACACTCTTTTGAACGTTTGCTTTTTCTCAGCCGTGTCTTTTTCCCCTTCCTTAAGAAAAAGGCCAAAACCCACAGGCTTTGGGTGAAGAAGTGTTGGGTTTTTATTTCCCCTGAAGAAAATCCTTGCTTTTTTCTTTTCTTTTTTTTTCACAGCTTTTTTTCTCTTACCACAGCTGTTCCTAAAATATTTGCACATTGTGATGTTCAAACAGACGAAAAATTTCTATAACAGTTTAGATTCTATATTTTTTTAAAATCACATTGAAATCGAAAAAGAGGCTTGCAAGAGAAAGACAACCTTGCCTGATGAAAAGTGCTTCAGAGTGGGCTGGGATTATTTCCCTCCCTCCATATTCAAGCCAGGAATAGGTCTCATGGCATTTTCAGACTGAGTCTATTACTGCACGCTTCTCTTCAGATGTTTGATAGCACCAATCATGGAGGTTCAAACCATGAGGCAAATATGCCCAAGAGCTGAGGCTGGCTCCAAAGACATGCAGCCCTTCACAGACACAGGAATAATTTGGGTTTTTGGCTTCACTTTGTGCACACTGAACCTGGAGATGGTGTTGTGCCCTTCCCTGTAATCCAGAGCACTCATCTGTTGTTATTTTCATGGTAGTTCCCATGACTTCAGGAGTCAGAGGCTTACAACCTTCAAGACCTTCCTTGTCTCTGTAGGCAATACGAGGGTCAGCTGGAGAGTCAGTGGGTCACTGAGTTCTTCTGAGTGAGGATGTTGCTCCAGAAATTTTATCCGATGCAATTTAAGTACAGTAACAGCAACGCTTTTCAGAACAGCCCTTCCAAATTTCATAGGCTTTTGAATCGATAATTAGGCATCTTAACGTCTTAACGGCTGAGTTCTGGCTGCAACCTTAATTAAAAACATCTCACAGCGGGATAAATAAATAATTCCCTTTTAAGTTTGAGGCCATTTTGCGCTTCAGACCCTGCCGGGCTGCAGGAGGGCTGGTGTGTGGGAGAGGCGTGATAGCTCTGCCTCGATGAGATAAGCGGTGGAGAGGCAGTACGCATCCTCTGATGCCGTCCTAACCACAACCCTTCCTGGGCTCTGCAAGCTTTCTGGCCAGAATTGCTTTGCTTTCTCTATGCTGCCTTAGAGATAATTTTTTGCTCCCCTGGTTTGTTCTCTGGGGGCTTAAATAAATAGAGAGTGAGTGGGTGGGTGGGTGGGAGGAGGAAGCAATGATGGGAAGCCAATCTGAGCATGTCACTTGTTGCTGGAGCGCTGTGTAGTGCTGCCTGTCCAAAAATTATGGGTCATTCTCCAACACTAACACTACACGGGAAGGGATAGGTCACAGATTTGCTTCTTGGCTTCCTGGCAAAAATCAGTGCAGAGCTGATGCTGAAATAACACATGGGAATTGTGGGTCCATCTGAAGGGCTTTTTCTGGCCATGACATTTTTGACAATAACCCAGCCAACAATACAAAATAATTGACAGTGGTGTTTACAACTGAGAAAAAGATTACTGGTGCAATGTGTAATGAGGCAGAGCACCTAATATCACGTGAGTCATGGAAGTGAAGGTATTTCAGACTTTATTTTGGAAAGAAAAGAAGAGGTTTTAGAAACAGTGATCAAAAAGGAGCTTGGAACCAACATGCTTATTTCAATTCAGATCAAGCTGGGTGATGGAGACAAAGCAGGACCCCATCCTAAGGTTCCTTAAGGAGCAACGCTGAGAAATTCAAGTCAGTGAGACCAGTGTCAGGCTCTAGGACAAAGTCAGTTGAGAAATGCTGAGATAGGAGCTTCCCAGTGCCCTGGGAACATGAGCAAAGCGGGATCCCTTGCTCGCCCAACCCATCCCTCTGACATCTCACCTGCGTGCAACCACTTCTTGTCATCTAGCAATAAAGCTGAGAAAATTCCAGAAGGAAGAGATTTCAAGCTCAGTAGGAGTGAACCGTGTGCAACAGTGGCAAAGAAATTCAACAGGATGCTGGGTTGCACCAGCAGAGATAAAGAGTCATTCTCCCACTCTGCTCAGCACTGGTCAGGCCACACCTGGAACACTGGTTCAGTTTTGGTTCCCGCTTATGCAAAAAAGATGTGGACAGGCTGGAGATGGTCCAGAGAAGGCCCACAAAGATGATCCAAGCACTGGGAAGATGCCAGATGAGGAAAGGCTGAGAGAACTGGGTTTGTTCAGCCTTGGGAAGAGAAGGCTCAGGGAAGACCTTATCACCATGTGCCAGTACTTCAAGGATGGCCACAAAGAAGAGGGAGACTCCCTTTTTACAAGGAATCCTGTGGAAAAGACAAAGAGTAGTGGGTACAAGCTACTCCTAGAGACATTCTGATTGGACACAGAGGAAATTTTTTCACAACAAGAACAATCAGCCATTGGAATAATCTCCCCAGAGCAGTGGTGGAGTCCCCAGCATCGGACACTTCTGAGATTCGGCTGAACAGGGGGCTGGGCCAGCTTGTCTAGACTGGGCTTCTGCCAAGAGAGGTTGGACCAGATGATCCTTGAGGTCCCTTCGAATGTACTCTGTGATTTCCCATCCTTGACATGCTGATTAATCATGGAACACAATAGCTCTGTGTTTTGCTGGCCATAAGATCGGCAGGAGCAGGACTTCTCCTCCCCAGCAGCCAGAGGGATTGGCAGAAGTTGGCAACATGCGCATTGATGCTTTGTGCCGGGACCCAAAAGGACCAGGATCATTTTAAGCCTTTCTTGTGGCTTGAAAATGCACGTTTATTCTCCTGCAACTTTTAATACCTTGCTGTGGATCCTGAGGAATATCTGCCAGCTTGATCATTATGATTTATAGTAACACCACGCTGCAGGGAAAATGACTTGACTAAATGCTTTCAGTTGTTAACGACTCAGACCTTAAGGTTTAATTCATCCGATTCCCTCCTTGTTAATTAAAGGCACTTGGTGTCATGTTGTGTCAGCCAGACAAAGAAGAGGAGATGCAGAACAGTTGTTACTGCCACGGCAGGGAAATTGCGTAGAAGTTATCTCAGCCCGGGACACCCTGGGACCGGGGATGGCTGCGGACAGAGGTTTTCTTCGCCCAACAGCAAAGATGGAAAATGTGCAATGTGGTGATAAATTTCCTTCCCGAGCTTCTTAAGTCCTTTTCTTTACAACCGAGAGATTATGGCTATAGCTCGATTTCTGCTCTGATTCCTTGATAGCCAGGAATTATTTATTTTGCAGCTGTCAGATTGTATTTGCCACATGCTGCGCTTTTCTATTTCATCTGTCTTGGATATCCTGGGGTTTTATACCTGAGTTTGTGTTGTTTGTGGCTTTCTTAGAAATATAATGAAGCCAAAAATAATTGTGTTTATTGCAACTCATATTGAAGCTTTTCTGCCAAGAGCAGGTGAGTTCAGGACCTAGTGGGATTTCTTCTGCTTTCTAGGCAGAAGAAGAGTCAAGTGACAAAAATCAATGTATTTTGAAGCACAAATCGTTTATTTGCAGCAGCGCTGGATCAGATATAACTTCCCACATCTAGGAAGAATCCTTCCTGGGATGCACTCAAAATAGGAAAACTAATATTCATTAATTTATTTAGCAAGATTAGGATGGAAAACAAGGTCACCTTCAGTTGACAGCAAGTTCTCTGCCCCTGTTCAGTAGAACCTTATATACTTTTAGTCCTCCCAGCCTTGTAGTGGGTTTGTGCAGGAGCCAAGAAGCTCTTGGGTAATGGAAAGCTTAGTCAATCCCCTCCAGGGAATTCATGTAAATAAGGAAGGTTTGGCACGGGGTCAAAATGACGGCACGTTCCTTGGGCAGTGCACAGAAAAGAAAAAAAATCGCAATCAAATAATTTTTCTCTCCGTGGAAAAAAAATAAGTGCTTTCATGTTAGGCCGAAAATACCCTCCTAGTGCTTTCATATCTCCAAAAGTAGCTTGGAAATGAAAGCAGCTTTGCAGAAAGGGCTTTTGAGGAGAATTCATAGCGGTCTGAATTATCTCCCTTGGTCCTGCCTGGATTCAGGCAAAATTTGGAATTTTTTTTGCTGAAGACATTAAATTCTGCTCAGGGATATGAACCTGCCTGCCTCTCCCCAGACCCCTGCTCCCCTGCTGCTGTTGGAGAACCACGCGCCCTTTCTGCTTTAAAAGCAAAAAGCACAAAACAAAACAAACCAAAACCAAAAGCAAACCAAAACAAAAAGAATAAAACCACACACACAAATATCGATTCATCCTTTGCCACCCGGAGGATAGAGATAAATTTAAAATCTCTGCACGTTTCACAGGATGCCACTTTCTCCAGTGTTACTTCTCTCCCTGCAGCAGCTGCTGCTTATAACTAACTCAAACCAACAAGAACCAAATTTTATCAGTGGTTAATCCTGTTAGAGCAGACATGAGCCGAGGAATAAAGTGGTTTTCTCTCCTCCACCAGCCCCCGTGCCTGCCAAGTCCCAGGACACTGGCCTCTCTAAGGCCCTTTTCCTTGTCTGCTATATTTTCTTGAAAACAGGGTGGTCCACCAGGTTCAAAAGTTCCAGGGCAGAGATGGACAGAGATTTCACCCAAACTTCTTGTCTTCATTTCTTTTTTGAAGGAGGGAGCAAAGAAAGGGCCAATGTTTGCACTGGTTTGAGCTGTTCTGGGCGCACACATCTGGAATATTGCTTATACTTAGAGCCAGAGCCTACGAGTCCAGTTTGCTTTGGGTTCATTATTCCACATGGATAGCTTTGGCTTGGAGAAGACCTTTCTTAAAACGAACTCAGCCATGATTTGATGCTATATGCCACTTTTTGAGTTCATGCCAGCCTTCAAAAATGGATGTTTTGAGTGAAATCTTGTGGCTACAACAGTCCTGTTCAAGGTGTCTTTCAGTCCAGCAATTTGCAAATCGTGCTGGGGAAATACAGAGATCCTTGAATGGATGAGGATGGTGGTGAACATACCCTGTGAGGAGATCTGGAGAGAGCAAGGAGCTCAACAGAGCTGCTGAGGTGGACCAGTAGGTATTTGGGAAAGTCAGGGTCCCTGCTGAAGAGCTCTTAAAACTGACTGCAAGGCACGAAGAAGCCTTTTCTGTGGAGGCATAGAATCCAGGAAGAAGATTAGAAAGATTTTATTTTTTTTAAGCTGCCTCTCCAGGATGATGACACTCTTGACCTCAACGTGCCAAAACAAGGGGAAAAGTGAGAAGGCCTCCTCAGGCTAAACCTCCTCCGGAGTTAAGGGTTTGCGGTTTTTTAGAGATGAAGGCAGGGGTGAGTTATCCTGTACCAAGTGGTTGGGACACTCATATGTGAGGGAAGCTTTGCTGCCTGTTCATGTATCATAGAATCACAGACTGGTTTGAATTGGAAGGGACCTTAAACATCATCTAGTTCCACTCCCCGGCCATGGGAAGGGACATCTGCAACTAGAGCAAGTTGCTCAGAGCCCCAAGGTCCAACCTGGCCTTGATCACTGTCAGGGATGGGACATCCACAGCTTCTCTGGGTGACCTGGGACAGGGTCTCACCACACTCATGGGGAATAATTTCTTCCCTACATCTCATCTAAATCTCCCTCTTAAAGTATGAAACTGTTACCCCTTGTCCTGTCACTGCACTCCCTGCTGAAAAGCCCCTCCCCAGCTTTCCTGGAGCCCCTTTCAGCACTGAAAGGCCACACTAAGGTCTCCCCGCAGCCTTCTCTGCTCCAGGCTCAACACCCCCAGCTCTCTCCCCTCTCCTCCCAGCAGAGGG
>NW_010413309.1:17806-27713 GCF_000710305.1 Buceros rhinoceros silvestris | reverse complement strand
GGGCCCCACTCCAACAGCTCCATGTCGCTGCTGGGCTGAGGACCCCAGAGCTGGAGCCAGCCCTGCAGGGGGGTCTCCCCAGAGTAGGGCGCAGCAGAGGGGTAGGATCCTCTCCCTCTCTGCAGCTAAATGGGGTCTCTAGTCCTTTGAACCTTCAGCCACCACATCCTTCGATGCCCCAAATCCCAACAGATGATGCTTCTCATGGGACTGTGAAAATATACCCACATGTGACATGGCAGGGCAGATGAAATCCCACCTACAAGCCCCAGACCCAATGGGGAGCTAAAGCACCTTCTGTCTTCAAATTCATCAGTGCCTGTGCCTGTAAGGTGCTGCTTGGTGATTCGCGCCCCATCTGGCATCAAGCTGCGCACAAAATTCATTGCTGGCACTCCTGTGTTTTTAGTGTGCCATGAAAGGCAGATGTGACAATCAAATAGTCCTGCTAAAGCCCCCAAGACTTGAGTATCTGCAATGTCATAGCACTGGGAATGCATGTTTCACAGCTGGTTTAATTTGTTACAGGGTGGAAAATAGATTGAGTAGACAGAAGGCTTTCTTCAACGGCTTTTGAGTGCAAGGGGAAGGTGTGCAGAATTTAGAGATAAGCAAGGTGTGTGCGAGAGGGCTTCAGCAGGGAGCTGCAGTCATCACTTGGACGTTAACGGTTGGACTCGATGATCTTAAAGGTCTCTTCCAACCAGTTGATTCTACAATTCTATGATTGTAATGTGATGGGGCAATTGATCCCATTAGCTCCTGGGATGGAAACAAGCCACCATGCCTGCCCTCAAGCGCTGCAGCCTCTTTCTCTATAGCTCTGGGAATGCCCATGACAGGACATGGATCACCTTGTGAAACCACCAGCATGGACATCGGGGAGCGGGGAACAGGATTGTGAAGCCTCTGAAAGAACTGCATGGACTCTGGAGTGTGAGAAGAGGAACTGGAACATGCTGATTTGGTGCTGAGCTGGTCTGCCTGCCTTGGACCAAGGGCAGGTGAGCTGGAATCAGCCTTGGAAGAGATTTGGGTCCCATGTAGAGATGCTAAAGGTACAGAGCAGGACGGTTCAGATCTGTGTGAGGTTGCCTGAGAAGGCAATGCTGCTGAGAAAAGGGGAAAGATTCAGTTTCTTAAATAAATTCAGTCAGCCCTAGCTTGCTTTGCCACAGTGGTGCTGGACTCCCAGCAATGTGGGAATCCCCAGTGCACGAGATACCAGTGGAGGAAGGACGGGAGAAGTCTCACCACCACTACGCAATTCTCCCCAAGCCTCTTCTGCATTTAGCTCATTCTTTCCACTGTAGCTATTCCCAGGGGAAGGAAAAATGTCCTTCTTTAGGACAAACTCTCCCCTTGTAAGACAGCAAAGTGCTGCAGGGCAGGGATTCTGTTGGAGGAGGAGCCAGGTGCTGTTGTGCCTGTGGAGACCTCGCAGCGCCTCAGGCATGCAAAGGAGAGATGACTGCTACATGTTGGTTTGGGAGCTGCTGAGCATCCCTTCCCCTTCGTTGCCCTTCCGAGAGTCAGCAGCAGCATGGGGTGGAGATTGCAAGTTTTTGTTGGAAGTTCAGAGCAAGGTTTTGCTGTGGAAGGATAAAAAGTAAAAATTTCCCTGTGGAATGAACATCCTGGGGAGAGGTCAGCTTGGAAATGCCTTTGAACTATTTAATTCTGATAGTGTCTAGCTACCACTAGCAGATATCCCCTAATATAATAATACTGGCATCAAATGAGTGTGATAAAACCCAGAAGCAAGTAACTTCCAAGCAGGGGTTGCCCCTCATCACATTTTATAGGGTCAAACATTTCTAGGGGATATCCATCATTTTTATTTTCCCTTTCCACGATGAACATCCGCAACATTTTCCCTGATACAGTGATGAACCCAACCCATTCCCAAAGGGAAACCACTTCAGGAATTAAATTTCCAAGCAGCTTTAACTAGGAAGCCCCACAAGCCAACTTAAATCTGTCACCTGCAGCCCCCAGTTCTCAAACACACCGTGAGGTCCCAGCCCTGGGTAAGTAGGAGAACACACGCTGGCATCAAGCCCAGTGAAAGCAGTCATGTGCTCCTTAAGTGTATTGACATCTGTTATGGTAAAACTCCATTCTCTTTCGTCTTGGTCCTTTTTTCCTTCATTTCTGCTCCCCAGCATTAGAGCCTGGAGGAATGAAGGGGTTAGTGAACCAGCTGTCATTTTTTCAGCAAGTTGAGAGAAGATAAGCTGTTATTTTATACATGAAGTTGCACATACTTGCTCTGTGGCCCAGGAGGAGAAGCGATGTGGATGAAGATCCACCCTGCCAGCAGCTCAGCCATCATGACAGGAGAAGATTGTCTCAAGCATTTAGCAGAAGCAGCCAAAGGCAAGACCTAGAGAAAATCAGGTCATTGAGCATTTCAGTAATTCCTGGGCCTCTAGAACAGGTAGCTGTTAGGAGCAGCTCTTCTGGAGGGTGCTCCTATGATGCACCAGTCCTCTCTGAAGTTACCGGAGTGCTGATGTACAGTTTAACTTATCTGTACATCTGCTGGTAAAACAATCCAAGAGGACTGTGAGGAAATGCTCCTTCCAGTCTCCAGGCCAAATGGTGGAGACATTTGACTGGTGTCTGTTGGCTTTTTCTCCCCTTGGGTGGAGGTGAGTGACCCACTTTCTGCTATGAGACATGCAGGACTGCCATGAGCTTCACACTGGACCAGTCTAGGATGCAGTTTGGTGTCCAGACTTGGGTCCCTTCCATCAAAAGGGTCCTTGAGAAGTGGACCATGTGTCCAAGTGGGAGGAAGACTGATACATCTAGACAGCACAAAGCATGAAGAACGGTGAAATGAACTGGGCTAACTTATTTTAGAAGGGTCAGGTGTAGGAGGTAACGAAAAGATCAGCTTCCCAGTAGATAAAGCGTTGTGACATGTAGAACTGACTGAATAGTCTTGACATCCACTAAGGAAGAGCAGGACAGAGAAAAAAAAAAGGGAAGAGAAAGGATTTATTTTGGTGGTTAGAAAGCACTAAAGGCTGGGAAAATGCTTGAAACTTACTATGAATATTTAAGGCCCACTTTGGGAGCAGGGATCAGAAAAAGGTTTGGAAGGAACCTACACAGGAGGATCTAAGAATGGGTCCTGCTTCTGAGCTGTTGCTAGAGACTGTTTTTTGCAAGTCTACATATCTCTTGTGAACAATGATACCTTACCAGCTTCTCATGTGGTCACCGCCTGCACTAAAGTAGGTGCCTTTCCTCCTTCTGCCCCATTTCGATTCCAGCCGTATGCAGTTCATATAAGCCCATGGGATCATCCTGTTGGGACGTCCTTTAGATAAGTGGCAGAGGTTCTGCTCTCAGGATGGTGCTGCTTTCCCCTTCTCCACTTCCTGGCAAAGTGTTTGCTGCTATCTCTGCCCCTGCCCATGCTTCTGACTTTGGGAGGAGTCTTTCAGCTTTTGACAGATGCATCCTGTAAGTGACCAAACCTTTTGCATGATGCTCGCTTTGAGTGAGCAGGCTGTGGAGTCAAAATGACGGGGCAAACTCCACTGGCTCTCAGCTCACAGAGGAGCATCTCCATCCCAGCAAGAAACCAGAGTGAATAGATGCCTCTTTTGGGCTGTCCAGATGGCTGAGTAGCTGCAAAAGGCGTAAGAAGGATCATAGCCTACAGCAGCTTTCATGTGGCCGAACTGATCTGGAGTGAACAACAACCTTCAGAAATGCAGTTGGTGAAAAACATGAAGCAGGGTGAAGAGGAGGAGGAATCTTTCTCTGAATCTCTCATGCCACAGATGGTTCAGCCACGCAAATATTTTAAAGGGACACCAGGGTGCAGTTAGCTCTCGCCCCTGAAAAATCCACTTTCCCACCCCAATTTTTTGCTTTCTAGGCAGTTTCTGGTAGCCAGCTTGCAGGGTGCTACTCCTAATCACATTAGAGGAAAAGCCTTTCCTTGGGACAGAGACAGACATTGCAAATAAAGGGGATTGTGGGCTCATCTCAGGGAGGGTGAACAAAAACCCCACCTGAAGCTCGACGAGGGAAACTTATCACTGCAGAAATGGCATCTTTGGTGTCCAAATGCTTATTAGATTGAGTAAAAAGAGGGTCTGGAGACATTCACAGAAACAATGGATGAATGGGACCTCAAGAAGTCTTGAATCCAACATCCTGCTCAAAGCAGGACTTTCCCCAATGCTGGCTTTGACTGTCCCAGTCTTAAAAACCTGCAAGGACGGAGAACCCACCAGCTTTCTTTTCCAAGTCTTCTCCGTATCCACAGCTCTGTCTTGCCGTTTCTCCTGTTAGGTGAGAAGTCCTTGGAGCCTGGAGCTTTTGTGTCCTTGCAGTATTGCTGCAGAGCAGCTCTGGTCTTACCTGGCTTGTTTGGGTCAGTGTTAGCACACAGCATAGCATGGTGCAGACACTATCAGAGCACTTGGAGGTTTTGATGCAGTCCTGTGTTGTGCCGTGAAGTAATCCAAAAGACATTTAAAAAACAAACGGAGCTTTGTGACATCCTAAGTTGTGTGTTTAGATGTCTTCCACATAAAATTATAAAGTCACAGAATGCTTTTAAAAGTCATCCATTCCAGGCCCCTGCAGGGGCAACTGGAGCAGGTTGCTCAGAGCTCCAACATGACCTCAAATAATGCCAGGAATGGGGCTTCTCCCATCTCTCTAGGCAACCTGGAACAGGGTCTCACCACCCTCACAGGGAAGAATTTCTTCCTTATATCTAATCCAAATCCCCTCTTCCAGTTGAACCCATCACCCCTTGTCCTGTCCCAACAGCCCCTGCTGAAGAATGCTTTTAAAAGTCATCCATTCCAGGCCCCTGCAGGGGCAACTGGAGCAGGTTGCTCAGAGCTCCAACATGACCTCAAATAATGCCAGGAATGGGGCTTCTCCCATCTCTCTAGGCAACCTGGAACAGGGTCTCACCACCCTCACAGGGAAGAATTTCTTCCTTATATCTAATCCAAATCCCCTCTTCCAGTTGAACCCATCACCCCTTGTCCTGTCCCCACAGCCATGCTGAACAGCCCCTCCCCAGCTTTCCTGGAGCCCCTTTCAGCACTGAGAGGCTGCACTAAGGTCTCCCTGCAGCCTTCTCTGCTCCAGGCTCAACACCCCCAACTCTCTCAGCCTGTCCTCCCAGCAGAGGGGTCCCAGCCCTTGGATCATTTCTATGGCCCTTGTTAAAAAATCATTTCAAGTTGTTTTCTCAGGCAGCTTTTGAATATAAGCTCTCTTTGATGTAAAGCAGCATTTTCCATGGGAAAAATCCAAGCGTTTCAGTGAAAGAAGTCCAGCCATCTTCCGTGTCGAATCTCATCTGAATGGTTCACATGTAATAAAGTGCCTGCTCATCTACACTGAAATGCATGTCACTGAATTAGCTTTTGCAGAAGAGAAAGGACTGGTTAACTACAGTGAAATTAAGTTTGCTTCTGTGAAGGACTCTTGATGATCAGAGTAAAGTTGCTCTCTGGGAAACATCAAATGCTTTTGTGCTGGGCTTCTAATGCAAACAAGGGCAGAGCTCCTGATTGGTGAGTTAGGATTCTTACTACTGAAATGAATGAAAAGCTGCATGAAATGAGGAAGAGAGTACAGCTCTTTTTCAGAGAGGAGAGGAGGGAAGTACCTCTGAAGGTCTGGGCTTGTGCAGCTTGCCTGTCAGAAGCGAAGCCGCCGGTTTAGTCTTATCTGATGTGAGCAGATTCGTTCTACTGCTGCACTTGAGAGACAGATGGAAAAAATCCTGGTCACTCCTGGTTTAAATGATGCATCCTCCGTCTGCTGACTTGAGCACAGACATGCTTAGAGTAACTGCCATGCTCCTTAAAATAACCACACTGCTGCGGTGGAGAGGTTTTACACATGCCTGATTTGCCTGGTCTAAGCTCTCTTGGCTTCTGTTCCTTGCTGATGTCCCTGTAGGTGAAGGTTTGATGTCACGTGGAGAAAAGTGAGTGGTACAGGTTTGGCCAGCTATGGGCACAGGTCAGACAGACCAAGATCTCATCATGCCAATGAAAACTGCTCCCTCTTTCGCAGAATCATCAAATCACAGAATGGTTTGGGTTTGAAGGGACCTTAAACATCATCTAATTCCAACCTCTTGCCCTCAGCGGGAACATCTTCCACTAGACCTGGGAGCTCAGAGCCCAAAGATCCAACCTGGCCTTGCACATTGCCAGAGATGGGGCATCTACAGCTTCTCTGGACAACCTGGGCTGGTGCCTCACCACCCTCACGGGGAAGAATTTCTTCCTAATATCTAATCTAAATTTCCCCTCTTTCGGTTCAAAACTACTACCCCTTGTCCTATCACTACATGCCCTTTCAATCCCCTTTCAACTCATTATTAGGAATTCTACATCCTTTGCTTTCACTGCTCCAGGAGACCTTGCTGCATGGAGCACGTCTACACACAACATCTGAAACCCTTCCTGAGGGACCAGAACCCAGACTTGAGCCCTGGATTGGTTTGAATTTTGGAAAGCTCTAGACCCTGGACCACAGCACTCCTTATGACAGGTCTTGGCACTGATGGGGGCTACTGCAGCCAAGCCTGGTTTCCCACCAGTTCAGAGCAGCCGTGATGCAAGTGCAAGCGTGTTGGCTCAGCAGCTCCCTGGAGCAGTGCCAGGGGCTGGTTAGATGGGGACTCACACTGCCATGCTCTGTTCACCTCCAGACAGTGCCCGCATCCCTGCCAGCCATGTTCCACCACACTGAACGTGTTGAATTCTTTGCCTCTTGCCTTGGCCTCTAAATCAATTCTGTCAGCTCCTTAATTATTTTAATTTTACTTCATTCTCCAGATCCCTCAAATATATTTTATATATAGGGTACAGGCTTAAAAAAGAAAGCTACCGCTGTGCCCTTGCCTCTGAAATATTACCAGAGAAATGTATGTATTTCATCTCTGCCTTTCATTTTTCCAGACATTTTTTCACTTTGAAGAAGCTTGAAACAGTAATAGGCTGGTGGCTACACTCCAGCTCTATTGATTAACAGTGAGTGGTCAAGCTCTTCAGTGCCTGAGATATATTCAGAAATGGGGGCAGGTGAATTATTGCATTGTTCTGCAGAGGGAAGGAGCGGGGAGAGAGGATCAGACCTACAATGGGGCCTTCAAAAGACCAACATACCCCATATCCAAATCCCCACTGGCGTGAAGTCCTAATCTGAGGGAGAGAGAACTAATGATAAATTTAGTGGCTCAGCATAGCACAGGGCTGAATCATTTACAAATACTGCGACTCTAAATTGTGTCTGCTTTAGCAAGAGGAGAGCAGAGAAGGAAAGCAAGTGGTCAGTGCTGAGAGCGGAAATCTCTTCCCAATCATTACAGTCCTCACCAATGCTCCCATTATCAGTGCACTTTAAGAGAAAAGGCAAAGAGTCCTTTCGACGAAGTATTGAAGCTGCAAGAAGGACTGGAAAGAAGTTGTCCTGATGGGCAATGGGACAGAGCCCTCTTCCATTTCATTCCTTTTTACAACCTTGGAAGATCCTGGGACTGCTGGTCTACTCCCTAAAGAGTCCACGGTTGCCATATCATAAGATCGTAGGTTAATTCAGGTTGGAATCGACCTCAGGATGCCTCTAGTCCAACCTTCTGCTTGATGTAGGGTCAGCTGTGTGGCTGGGCCATGTTGTTCAGGGCTTTACCTAGTCTAGTCTTGAAAACATCCAAGGCTGGAGATGGCACAGGGTCTCTGGGCAACATGTGCCACTTCTTGACTTTCCCCATGTGAGAAAAGTTTCTCCTCCAATCTCTAGGCTTAACTTTTCTTTTTTGTTTCAGAGGAATCACTGGTGGATGTGAATGCAAAGGGAATGCTGGACTTTCAGAGTAGGACGAACTTGGTAATGTTGTGGTCTGTCCAAAAAAGAGACAGGTTTGGGGTGGGGTCACAGTCTATGGATTCCTCGCAATCCAAGGCAAAGAAGAAGAGCAAAGCTTTGCTGCGAACATTGTGGAGAACTCACTCTCTGGTTCCACCACCCTGTCCCCCATCATCCCTTCATCTCATTCATTGCCTGGGGGAGGTGCTAGTTTGCATCAAACATCAGAGATTCCATTTTGCCTTCAAAAAAAAAAAAAGAAAGAGGGAAATATTTTTGAAATCTTGACTTATCTAGGGATGGGAAAGTGTTTTCTTCCTGTTACTTGAATTCAAGACCCATCCTAAGACCGAAGAACAGGTGAAGGCATGGGTGATGAAGAACAACAGATCACTCCAGCTTGCAAGATGAGTCAATGAGAAGTCAGGAGAGTTTGCAGGTTTTCTGCTGTATCTGATGCAACGGTTGCTGCTGGGGAGTATTTCTGAACTGTCTTTCAAGCAGACATGGAAGTGAAGTTTTCAATTGCAAGTTAGGTGCTGCCACACCAGCCTCCGAGGACATCCAGAGCGTTGCAGAACTGCCATTTCCAATCCTTGTGCAGTTAATAGTGAGTGATGCTTGCTTTTCTGATACATATCATGAAATGCAGACCCTGCCAGGATTAATGCGCTGTAAAAAGACTCAAGACCTTCAGTGAGGCAGGATGCCCTTTTAACACATCATCTTTACGAGCCCCTCTGTGGGGAGTTTGGGAAGAATCAGAAATCCTTCAATGAAAAGGTGTTTAGTGAAGAAAAATAGTAACAACGACAAAACGAATAAGCAGCTGTAGAAAGTCAGCTATGAAGAAAACATTTTCATCTGCAAATATGCTGAAGTCAATAGCTGGAAGAGAGGAACTGCTCTTAACACACGTTTGAAAGCCGTGAAGTCCAAATGAAAACAAATCTTTGGGTGCAATAAACTAAAGGAAGTTATTATGATATATATGTCCAGGCAACTAAAACACTGCAAGAAAAGATGGAAGTAAAGGCTCATTCCTTTTCTTTCTACTTATCTTTTTTATAGAATGAGATTTAACTTCTATTATCCCTATTAAATTCAAGAGAATTTGCCAAGGGGGTTTCATCTGCTCTCCACAGATCTAAACTACCATTTCAAGGTATAAGGTTTCCCAAAGCCTTTTTGCAGGAGGAACAATGTGTCTTCTTAGAGCGGGGATCTGAGCATCGTTGTGACAGGGAGCGATTCAGTCTTGTGAACTGTTCTGACCCCCATCTCACCCTGTTCCTCCTCCATTCAGTATTTGAACATCTCTCTTTTTTTCCCCCCCTGCATATTTGAATTTAATAACTATTATTTTAAGAGTTGTGGAAGGACTATCTATTGAATCATGGGAAATCTGTAGTCTAAATAGCTTTCCTGGTAGCGAAACAGATTATTTTTGTTAATATTGATAGCTACAGAAATCAATATCTGCCATAGCTCTACACCATCTGTTTTGACTCTACACTTCCTGTTGTCTTTAACATCTTTATCAATTATCTGAAATGAGGGGATCAAGGGCACCCTGAGTCACTTTGCAAATGACATTAAGTTAAGCAGATGTGTCGATCTGCTTGAAGGTCAGGAGACTCTACAGAGGGATCTGGACAGGCTGGAGGGAGTGGCTTAGGCCAATGGGCTGAGGTTCAACCAGACCAAGTGCTGGAACTCACCCTGGGGTCACAATAACCCCCTGCAACGCTCCAGGCGGGGGGAAGAGTGGCTGGAAACTGCCCAGGGAAAAGGACCTGGGGGTGTTGGTTGACAGTGGCTGAAGAGGAGCCAGCAGTGTGCCCAGTTGGCCAAGAAGGCCAACGGCTTCCTGGCTTGTATCAGCACTAGTGTGGCCAGCAGGAGCAGGGAAGTGATTGTCCCCCTGCACTCAGCACTGATGAGGCCACACCTTGAGTACTGTGTCCAGTTTTGGGCCCCTCCCTTCAAGAAGGATGTTGAGGTGCTGGAGTGTGTCCAGAGAAGGGCAATGAAA
>NW_010413309.1:11059-17691 GCF_000710305.1 Buceros rhinoceros silvestris | reverse complement strand
GAGGGGCTGGAGCGTGTCCAGAGAAGGACAACAGAGCTGAAGCAGGGTCTGGAGCACAATGCACTGAGGAGCGGCTGAGGGAACTGGGTGGAGATGTTATCCTGGAGCAAAGGAGTCTGAGGGGAGACCTCCTCACTCTCCACAACTCCCTGACAGGAGGTTGAAGTGAGGTGAGGGTCGGTCTCTTGTCCCATGTAACAAGAGACAGGAAGAGAGGAAACAGAATCAAGTTGTGCCAGGGGAGGTTTAGGTCAGATATTAAGAAAAATGTATTTAAAGAGAGAGTTGTCAAGCATTGGCACAGGCTGCTGAGGGAGGTGATGGAGTCCCCATCCCTGTAAGTATTTTAAAGACATGTGGAGGTGGTGCTGAGGGACAGAGGTTAGTGCTGGGGGAGCGGTTGGACTTGATGATCTTGAAGGTCTTTTCCAATGAAAATGATTCTTGATCCCTCAGGAGAGCATCTGCTTGTTTCCCACGTGTACTGATATCACAGTCAGACACGGAACTTCAACATTCACCCAGGCGTGGGGTGACTCTCCTCTCGTCCCTTCTGTCCATTGGTTTCCACGTGAGTTACTCAAACCCTAATGAAGCCCTTGGCAATGCCTCACGATAGACGCGGGGCTCAGACCATATTAAACAGATAAAGGGTAAGCAATAAGTAGCAATAAACTGCAGCCATACAGCTTTGACATCAGCAGTCGAGAAGCATCCCCGAGTACGATTTCATTGATTTTAGTGGAATTCTGTCATGCATTAATTTGAGCCAAGAACACAATATATATTTCAGCCCTCCTGAAAACCCTTCTGGAATTTATTCTGCAGTGGAGGTTCCATTAAAATAAAACACCAATTTTAACCATTGATCAGAATATATTGTAACATAACTGAGCAGAGAGATTACAGAAGACCTCATAGAAGATTGACCTTTTGATACGCGGCAGAAAAATTGCTGGAAACAAGGGAACGATTCAGGAGTTATTTGCTGAGAGCACCCAAGGGCATTAAAATCGCCGCATTACGGCAGGCTTGGGCTGTTGCTGTGCCCTTTCTGTACAGCTGAGAGAGACTTGAAAAAGAAGCTCCTCTCAATAAATAGATACAATATTTTTGCAGCCGGTGACGAGAGAGCTTTGACAAGTTTTAGATCACCTCACTTGGAGGGAACAAAGGCTGCTGAAGTGAGGCAAGTTCACCCTGCAGTAGTCATGACAACACTTCAAAGAAGTCACAGTTTAGGGAAGAAGGGGAATAAATGCTGATTGGTGACACAAAGCGATCCATTATTGCTTGTACATTATCTCTAACCATCTGGACATCTCTGAAATTGAGAAACCACTGCTTGGTGACATGCCAGAGGCCAGGCAGGATGCAGTATATCACAACCGATGTCAAAGGTAACATCACTGTGCTGCAGGGGGTGCAGGGGATCCTGTGGTCAGAGCCCGGGATGCTACAGGCTCATCATGCGTATCCTTGGAAAGCAGTGGAAGAAGTTACGACCATCTCCCTCCAGCTCTTTACCTGGGCCTTTCTGGAAGACATTGACCCTCCCAGGACTGCATCAGAGGAACAAAATTGCCATGCTGAGATGCCTCAAAGCAAAGTTCAAAGTCTGAGCTGCTGTGGGAGGCAGCTGTAACAGTGCAGTCAGACTTCATGCTGAAGAGGATGAAGCTCCATCCTGCTGGCCCCATGTCCAACCACGGCATGGTTATGAACAGCCAGAGTACACAAGTATCATGAATGGCCGAAACTAAAGTGTGTCTTTACAAGTGCTTCCCTTGCAAGTCACATCTGCTCTTTGAAAGTCTGTTTCCCCTTTTCCCATTCCCCCAGAAATTTTCTAGCGTTTTATTAGTTTTTTCTTTTCTTCTCCCCCCTCCATCTTTTTGGATGTGATTGCTGCCCTCCAGCTCTATCTCTTCTTAGCGTCTCATCCAAACAGCTTCTGCCACTGCTAATACCCGTTTGGACCATGGAAAACCAGGATCCTCACTGGACAGTCACAGCTTCAGTCTCCATGGCAGAGGAAAAAGGGATTAGGATCAATAGTCTCAGGCTCCCTTTGCAACCCTCATATGGGCTCCACAGGGCAGGAGACAGGCCGTGTTCTCTTGGAAATGTGTCTGATCCCAGCCAGGGGGACAGGCACAGTAAAGCTGGTTTTCTCTTCTGGCCAGTTCCATGAAAGACAAAAAAAAGAGTGACAATTGGGGGATTGCTGGAAACCCCAGTGCAGCAATGATCTGCTCCTTAGCAGTGGAGGTGAAGACATCCATATCTGTTCCTAGAGGCTCCAGAGAGCCTCCTCGAATGCAAAGTTCAGAGCCCTGTTCCACAGAGGTGGGAGATTTCATCCCTCACGAACAGCAGTCATCTGGTCGATGCAAATACAGACATCCAGTAAGCAACTGAGCACATTCTGAGCGAGCCTGAGTTGTTTGCTCACACGGGTGTGTGGGATACCAACACATCTGCAGATGTGACACCACCTCTGGGAGGGTAGCAAAAGGAAAGCAGAAGAGCTATCCTAGAGCATCTCACATGCTGCTTCTTCCTGCACATTTGCACAGCCCCAGAACTGGCTGCTTAGCCTGCAGGCATGGCTACTCACATCTGCTGTCCCCGTTCTCCCTCCAGGCCTTTTTGCACTTTTGCACACCCCCAGACCTGGCTGCTTGGCCTGCAGGCATGGCTACTCACATCTGCTGTCCCTGTTCTCCTGCCAGGCCAGCACTGCACATCTGTCCTTGCCAATCCACTGTCATATGCCGTTGCATTTATTCCAAAAAGCCATACTGGGGTCGTGGGGTTGGGGAGCAGAGCTGACTGCCAACCCATACAGATAAATTTACATCCATGCCACCTCCCTCTCACTTCTTCAGGCAGCTCAGAGACCCAAAGACAAGCCAAACCCCCAAACTGCAACAGTCACAAGCACAACGCCACCGCATTACTCTCTGCAGAAACTTTTCATCTCCTCTGCCCTGCCTCAGTGCAGTGCTGAAATCTCCCTGATGTAACTGTAGTTTCTGTGGACATAAATTGTGTTTACCATTATATTGATCCAGAACATGGAATTGTAACTAATTCTAAAATATTTACTAGGACTCACAAGCCAGCAAAACCCGCCTCTCCTGAGGAGTCAACAGAGCTGGCTGTGCATGGAGGTAACTCTCAGCACCACGTCAAGAACTAAGGGGTGGACTATTGCCTTCTGCTGTGCAAGAATCTGCGATTTCCATGAGAAGTTTTGTTCCAGATGGGATCAACTTATCCACGAGGAAAAAGCAGGTTTTCTATCATCAGACCAATGAAAAATTCTTCCACTTTGCTCAAGTGAAAGGTTTTATTTCAGTTTCAGTCTTTTCAATAATTTAGTCTTTACGTTATAGAAGGAAAGCACGGTAAGAGCGCTGGTCTGCAGTTCCATGGGGGTTTAAGACAATAATAGGCAGCAATAAGAAAATAACCTATTGAAGGAAAGGCGTAGCCACAGGCATTATGTAACGTCTCTATAGACACCGTAAAGGTCGAACACCTTCAGAACCACATTGTTTTCCAAGAAGCGGTGATTAGTAACTATTACGAGCACTACTGGAGAGTGCGGCCATAGCACACAGGGGGAGAGCGTGGGAGTTTGAGGGCTGGTGCAGTCTCAAGTACTCTCTAGGTAGCCTTCAGGTTGATTATCCCATCCCCCAGCATTTGGAAGGTATCCTAATGAGTCAAGCTTTCAGCAGATCATCCTGAGGTACTGGAGCTGCGAATGCTTAGAGTTGAGTCACTTTGCCATCACGCAAAGCTTTTACCACATGCCCCTGAAGTATCGAGAGACTGATGGAATGATCTGACCTCCTCTTCCTCTCCACAGGTGGCACAGCCCCTAACCTCCAGTGACTGTCACAGGTGCCTCAGCAGCTAGCTCACAAGTAGGTGTCAACACGTAGATCTGCCCTAAATGGAATGAGGTATCTCCCACTCATCCACACCTTGGGAAGCCTGAGAAAGAGGTGGGCTTAAATCTTGTGGAGCAATTACCCAGGGGCCACCTTTCCCTGCTCTCTCATGCCTTAAGACTTCATGCACTGCGACTACAGGAGAGCTTTTGTACCCAGAGAGCCCTGAGGTTGTTTGACCTGGAACGAAACATAACTGACTCAGGGCTGCCGAGGTAACCCCTCTGTCCTCTTGCGTGACTCCGCCATCCCTGGGAACAATCCTGGTCCTGTATGTTAAACCAAAGGGGGGAAACGGTGTGTTATGTTTTCCTATCAGTACCATCGACATTTGGGTTTTTGCTTGGAGCTGCACAGCACATGGAGATGGAGACAGACTGGGTCAGCTTCATGGGATGGTTCTTTAGGGACACGGTTTAGTGGTGGACTCGGCAGTGCTGGGTTAATTGTTGGACTCAATGATCTTAAAGGTCTTTTCCAACCTAAATAATTCTATTGTTTATTAAACACCATTTAATGAAGAAAAACATTAATTTCTTTGAAATCGGCTTTTCAAGGGCAGTGGACCATTTCCCACATTAGACCTTTTCACACCTCTCCTTGACTTTCCACAATCTTAGACCACTGACAAAACTTACATTCGCCCGTACACTGATGTGGAAGAGGAGGCATTTCTGGAGCTTTGACCTTTCTGGTGCATTTATTTAGGGAACAGGGGAAAACATTTAGAGGTGGAGCTAACAACCTAAAAACTGCCCAACTTCTCTGAAAATCTAAATAGAATAAGGAAATAATTGAATCACAGAACGGTTTGGGTTGGAAGGGACCTTAAACATCAACTAGTTCCAACCCCCCTGCCATGGGCAGGGACATCTGCAACTGGAGCAGGTTGCTCGGAGCCCAAAGGTCCAACCTGGCCTGCAATGGTGCCAGGGATGGGGCATCCACAGCTTCTCTGGGTGCCTCAGAGGGAAGAATTACTTCCTTAGATCTAATAAAAATCTCCCCTCTTTCAGTTTAAAACAATTACCCCTCATCCTATCACTACACTCCCTCATAAAAAGCCCCTCCCCATCTTTCCTGTAGCCTCTTTCAGCGCTGAAAGGCCGCACTAAGGTCTCCCCACAGCCTTCTCTGCTCCAGGTTCAACACCCCCAACTCTCTCCCCTCTCCTCCCAGCAGAGGGGTTCCACCCTCCCATCATCTTCATGGCAGAACTGCTTTTATTTAGCTTGGAGGTGCAGCAGTAACAAACACTAGATCTGAGCAGGAGTTAGCTCTGATTGTGCCTTTGCTTCAGGAGAATGAGGTGGTGAGTGTGCAGGTTTGATTTGCAAAACCCTGCAGATTGGAGCCAAACCCCACGTGTGTAACTTCCATGTGTGTGTCTTACTCGGCAGCATGTTTTTAACAGCACATCAAACATTTCCACCTAGACCATGTGGTGAACAGGAAGACTTGATCCTTTAGCCACAGCTTATCATTATTTCATCTGTCTTCATCAAATTCCCTTGCCCAGCAGTGACATATTCCAGCCTCAGATGTGTCAATGCTTTTGGGTACCTTTTTGTTTTCCTAGAAAAATAACATAACGGTGAAATTCTGAGAACTCATTGGGGGGCAATTCCCGTGTTTCAGAAATCGTGACCCATCCACCAACTGCAGAGTGGAAATCAGATCTTTAAAGAAAACACGCACCGTCCTTGAAACCCCTCCCCGCGCCCAGGGCTTTGCAAAACTCCACTTACTTTTGGCATCCGTATCCAGATTGTGTTGCTCGCCAGCTTAGTTAAGAAGCTGATTTGAATATTGTTTTATCACACTGTGCTTCGCAGACAGCATTGAGTCAGCTTAAAACCAGCGCGGTGTGTACTGGCTCCCAGTTAATTATAGTCATAAAACATAATTTACTCCAGTGAAAGGAAATACTTGGAATCCGGAGGGCTCTTTGACTGCAGACGCCAGTTCCTGCGAAGGGTTTTGTTTTTGCCTGTTATCATAGGAGACACGATGCTAGAGAGTGAGCTTTCTGACTGCGGGCCTACAAATCACTAGAAGAGCGTGTCCAGACTACCCCTGGTGCAGGGACGATCACAGCGAGGATGTTTTGCAGACAATTTTTTTTCCAAAGAGCATTAATAGGGCCCTCGGGAAAGAAAGAAAGAAACTGCGCCCTTGGTAAATCACAGCCTGTCTCTTGCCTGGGATTTCTCCGGGGAGCACCAAGCTCCCCAGGTGCTCGTCCTCCCTTCAGCAGGGTCTGGACGGGTCCCTAGAGGAGTTCATTCGCTAGGCTGATGTTTCCTCCCATTTCAGCTCTCCAAGCAGCAGATTTAGTCACAGTGAAAGTGCCCTAATCGAGGATTTGTTTTCCCAAAGGCCAGTTGCTTGCATTGTGCTGCCCTCTCAAACCACTTGCAGTGCAAGGAGCTGCATCCTGGTTGTTGTCTCTGCCTCAACATTGCAGGAAATGTCATCTCCATCACAGGGTCTGAATTGCCTCTTAAACCCATCTACTAAAACCATCTCATTAAATAAATCCACCTGATAGTCTGAGAGGTGAAGGCAGAGACAAGGGGAGATCAGGACCATCCTCCCTGTAGATGTAGCTCTTGGACTCACCCCAAGCATAGACTCGAGAGTTATTCTGAGAACATTTGTATGTGT
>NW_010413309.1:5859-10940 GCF_000710305.1 Buceros rhinoceros silvestris | reverse complement strand
CTTTCCCTTTGTCCAGGAGAGGGTTTCTGGCCAGAACCCGGGTCTGAGGTTTACACAAGAGGTTCAGAGTTGCACAGCTCAGCATTTTCTTACGAAGTGGTTGCCTTGGACAAGTGCCCAAATGCAGAGAGGCAGCCAGGGAAGGAGAGTGGCTGAAGACATATGGTGGAGCTGCAGCAACAGCAACCCACATTCTCCTTCAAGCTGTCATGAGTGCTTAAAATTGGTGGGAGAAGAGCGAGCAAAAGCTGGAATATCTAGGGAAGGTCCGGTGGGATCAGCTATTGCTGATGAGCACTGGTAGACCTGACCTTGGAGGGAGCAACTTCATTCCTAGCAGTGTTTGAGACATCTAGGAAGGGCAAGAGCAAGGTGGAAATACTTTGCTGATATGAAACATGCTGATCATGAAACCAAATCCCCTGCCTTCACCTCTTTCCTCGTTCCTCACTATGGAACAAAAAAGCATCTTGTCCACCTGTTTTTTTAGCAGATCTGGCAGGAAATCTAGGTGCTCTCAGGTTTCTTTGTGCTAGAGTAGTGGGAAGGGAGGCAAGTGGAGGATATGTTTTGTCTGGCCAGATGCTCTCCTTGACATTGGACGGTGAACTTGATCCTATCTCAACATTTCTTGGGTTTCCTCCCTAGTTTTGCTCCAGCACCAATTCAGGGACAAATGTCTGGCAAAGCACTCTTTGTGCTGAAGAATGGAGGTGACACAGCTTGGCCAGATCCGAGGTAGGGCATGAGGGGTGCTTGGTGAGTCTGTGATATCCTGATCCAGCCGTGCATGACTCGCTCCTGCCTCCAGATCCCCTCCTCCCTCCACTCCTCTTGATTAGATTATTAATGATACAGAAAGGAAATGCTCAGGTATATATATCAACAGAGGCTGTGCAATGTAACTGCTCAAATATGCTATCTCTCAAGAGTCAGGCTGCCTGGGGAAACTGAGGCACTGAGCGCAACTAGGAAAGTGACCCCAAATCCCATCAAACCCTTAAGAGGTCCCAAAGAGAAACCAGCACTTGCGGATCCAGCAAGCACCGCCAGCCAGACACCCCCTTTAAGTTTTAGTTCAGTGCTAACCATCCAGAAATATGGTCTTCTTCTTCCTCACCAACGCATGCCCAAGTCCCACAGCATCTCTCAGAGGAGACGCCCTGTATCAGCACAACCAGCATGCTCCCTGGGTGTCTCTGCTCAGCCTCATGGGGACATTTTTAAACTGAGGTGGCCCAGGTTGCCCCAAGAGGTGGGAGAAGCACAATCCCTGGCACCACTGCGGGTCAGGTTGGCCCTTGGGGCTCTGAGCAACCTGCTCTAGTTGCAGATGTCCCTGCTCCCTGCAGGGGGTTGGACTGGGGGACCTTTAAAGGCCCCTTCCAAGCCAAAGCATTCCGTGAGTCTATGAGCAGCAGGACCAGCGGGCAAAGAAAAGCACTAGAAGAGCAATGACCCTCACATCTGGTATTTCATCAGGCTTCCACATCTCTTTTTTAAATGTCCTGTGAGGAGATGGGAGGCATTGCTCCAGGTTTGGGCAGAAAGGACCCCAAAGGGAAAGAAAAGTCACCCACAAGCCTTGGAGGCACAGCAGATACATACAAAACAAATGAGGGAAAAACCAAAAAATGCCCTTAAAATGTTGGGTTTTTTCTCTTACAGCTGTTTATTTTACTGCAGAAGTTCTCCATTTCCTGGGTACGTTACAGGAGCAGCAGAGTTGAGACACAAGCTTTTAATGAAGTTTATGTAAATCTGGGTATGTTTATATTTAGCAGAACAGATTTAGGAGGACTAATAAAGGAGCAGATGAGGCATAGAAAAGAGCTGGTGCTGTTTTCCACCAGTGTTATTTTTTAGCTTCTTCCCACCATTCCCAACGAAAAAAGTGTTTCAGTTGCCAGTTTCCCTTTGAAACAAATGCTTTGAAAACCTGTTTACCCCTAAGTGCTGCTGAAGCATCTCACCAGGTTGCAGTTCAGTAGCACCACATCGCCTTTCTTCTGTGAGCAACAGGGGACAATTCAGCCCAAATTTGCTTTCCCTTTTAAACAAACTATATTTTCCCAACTCCGCTGACCAATCTTTGTTCACTAATGCGGGAGCATTGAGCCAGGCCAAAGCGAGGTCAGGCTTTTCACTGTTTATAGCCAGGCCAAAGCTGAAGCAGCCTTTTCCTTTGGGGGAAAAGTGAGGGTTGGTGCGTCCACCCAGATGTTCCAGGCACAGATGTGGAGGTCTCTACCAGGGATGCTGAGGATGCAGGATGAACCTCAGCCCTGGGAATGTGGGTGGAGGAGGAGGCAGAGCTGAAACTGCCCAATGACAGGTGGTGACCAATCCTGCGTTTGTGGCTACGAGGAGAAGAGCAGGGGCCACCAACAGAGACTTGTGGCCGTTGTCTCTTCCAATGTGCTGCTTGTCCCCTGAGAAAGCAGCAAGTCCATCTTTGAAGACCATGGTGGAAAGATACATAGAGAAACAGGAAAATTCATGGGTGCCAAGTGAGGACAGGGTGTGATGGGTTTCCAGCTCCTCATCTATTGTGTGGAAAGACTGGCTACTTAACCACGGCTATTAACCTAACAGCAGACATGTCAGCATTGCCTTCTGTCCATCCACACACCACTGAGACCCGACTGTACAGTGCTGACAACAGTTTTGACTTTGCAAAGCCAGTGTGCTTGGAAGAGGAGGGATGAAGGAGGAAAGAAACAAGACCCTATGATCTGCAGTAACCCGAGGACTGAGCCAGAGCTGGCCTGCATCCCAGTAACACCACTGAGGGGATCAGAGGGATGTCTCGGAAGTGATGGGTTTCATCCTGCCTCTTGTCTCAGCCAACTGAGGCCTCCGCAGCCACACTTGGTCTACCTGGATGTCCCCTTATACATGGGGAAAGCAAAGGATCAGAGTCAAGCGACTCAGCAAGTCCTCAGCAGAAAGTTCTTGGGAGTTGCACCTCTTCTGACATACTGCCACAACCGCTTTGAAAGATTTTCTGCTCATCCCAGGAGCATTTACATTAAGAAATGAGACGGATTTGAGGTTTGCTGGCATTGTGCATTGCTATGGCAGTAACCTACGATGCGACCAAGCAGTGTTGGCTCAGGATTTTCCCTACTGAGCCCCACCTCAGAAGAGCCCATCTAGTATGGAGTTTCCAAGGAGAGGAGGGTGGTCCCAGGCCCAGTTTTGAGCAAGCATCCTTGTCGGAAAAGAGCAGGAGTCCTTTGCACGGGCAGGAGAGTTCAGGGTGAACACAGCCATCGGCTGAAGGTGTGAACCCAATGAGATTTACAGGCTTATACCTATAGCTGCAGGATGCTTGTTCCTCCCCGGGCTATCTGAGCCATTTATCCGATCCTGTTTGTTCCCTCCCTGGCCCTGGGGACCCTTGCTGTAACCACAATACTGCCCCACTTGGTGAAGAAGAGCAGTTTTGGATACCAGAGGCTTCTATATTCATCAGAGGTCGACATGAGACAGAAGGTAATGAAAATTATTTCAAGCCACTAGGCAAAAGGTGCTACAGAAATATGTAGAAATGTTCCTATTTATGTCACCTTCACTCTTCACACTTCATTAACGAAAGGGAAAGGGTGTAAATTTAGGACTGGCATGGTCAAAGTGTAGGCTTGAGACAAAGCTTCCCCACAACCCCACAGATGAAGCACAGCCACGTGGTTCAGGTGACGGTAACAAAAGCATGAACCCCCACATTGCTCCCTGTGTCCCTCTTGCATCATGGCAAGGCCAAACTCCTGCCAGATGGAGAGGTGGCCAACAGGTGGGGGTCTCGCTTCTTGTCTGCCTGATTTGAAGGCCAGCACTCCCACTGCACGAGGAAACCCCAGCCAGTTCTCTCTTCAACTCAGTCTGGGTCTCAAATATTCCTCAGGGAGCCCATTCCTGGAACACAAAAAGAGTCCTGAAACACCCATTTATTGGCAAGAACTCCTGATTTTTTTCTTTTTGTTTTGTTTTACAAGAAGCAGCTATCTGTTTCACCAACATCCACCAGCGCTTTAAAGCACTCCAGGGAGAAAGCTTTGCAGAAGTTCCGAGCTGACCCTTGTATCTGGGTTTTAGCTGCAAGGATCTGACACCAGGAGTGAGGAAATGTGATCTGCTGAGATCCATTAGTTAGGTAGGCATGATGACTGGGGAGTTCTGTTTCCGGCAGGGCTTTGGGTCATGCTGTAGCTGTTGGAGGCATCTGAGATCCTCTCCTCCCAGGGAGGATCTCAAAGACCCTGTTTCAGTGCTGTAGAATTGGCCCATTAATGGTTTTTACCTGGTCATCTCGTCTTTGCCTCTGTTTTCCCCAGCTCACATGAGGTGAGCCAACAGTCCAGCTGGATCAGTCACTCTGATGGAGTTCTCTGACATCCAAAAACCCCCATGAGCATCTTCATGGCATCTTCCTTGCCACAGACATTGACTCATGGTATTCGCAGGTATCCTAGTTTCTGAACGGCATTTCCCTGGAGAGGAAGATAGACCCCAAAGGAGTCAGTTGGAGCTAGGTGGGCATCTGGAGGAGACATCTTGGAAATGGGGTGTGTGCTCTGTTAATCAAAGATATCTAAAGATATCTACTGCACAAGTCTTAGGAGGAATGACTGAGGGAACTGCAGGGGTTTTTCTTAGTCTGGAGAAAAGGAGACACAGGCGAGACCTTCCTGATCTCAAGAGCTTCCTGAAAGGAGGTTGGAGTGAGGTGGGGGGTCGGTCTCTTCTCCCCAGGAACAAGCAACAGGACAAGAGGAAATGGCCTGAAGTTGCACCAGGGATGATTTAGGATGGACATTAGGAAAACTTTCTTCCTCAAAAGTTTTGTCCAGGCCTGTCGCAGGCTGCCCAGGGCAGTGGTGGAGTCCCCATCCCTGGAGGGGTTGAGCAGCCGTGTAGAGGTGGTGCTGAGGGCCAGGGGGCAGTGGGGACCTGGCAGTGCTGGGGGAGCGCTGGGACTTGAGCTTAAAGGCCTTTTCCAGCCTAAGCTACTGTCATGGTCTGAGCTAGAACAGAACTCGCTCTGTCCAGTGGTTTCACCGTCCAGCTCAGTCCCTGCT
>NW_010413309.1:0-5419 GCF_000710305.1 Buceros rhinoceros silvestris | reverse complement strand
AGGTCACAGCTGTGGGGAGGAGCAGACAGGACAGGTGACCCCACACTGACCAACCAGGTGTGCCATCCCATGGACGGCATCTTCGGGGTCAAGTTGAGGGGTCACAGGGGTCAATCTCTCTCTTTTCTTCAACGTCCGGTGTCTGAGGAGGACTCTGTCCGTTCTGCCTTCGATCCCAATCCGTGTGTTCCTGAATCCAGTTCTGGAATCCAGCTCCTGCATCCAGTTCCTGTCTGCCGCTGAGCCCAGCCTGGGCCTTCCGCAGTGCTGCCACAGCATCAGTGGTGATGGGGACGTGGTGCCATCACAGGGGGGTTGGGTTGAGTATTGGGTTTGTCTATACTTGTATGTATTTCATTTTACTGTTGTTATTCTCATTAAAGCAGTTCCAGTTTTATTTTCCAATCCATAAATCTCTCTCCCTTATTCCCTTCCTCTTCCTTTTTGGGGAGGGAGAGGGGTTCATGGAGAGCATCTGTCATTTGTCCTGTGGCTGGCTCAGCCCTAACCTGTGACAATGATTCTGTGATTTTCTCTTTGGAGGAAATGGCTTTTCCAGACCAGTGGCACTCAAACACATTTTCAGGCACCTGAGAGATCTCATTGGGTGTGGTGACACAGGGATGGGAAACCAAAAGCCTGCCTGGACTGATGGATTTGCAGCATTTTGACCAAATGCTGAACCTCACTTGTATTTTCAGCTGCAGCTTCTTTTCTCTTCAACCTGAAATGAATCTAAATATTCCCAACTGAAGGTGCTGGAGAAAGGGGACGTTTCTGGAAACAAAGTGTTGGTTCAGGAATCAGCTGTGATTGCTAAATGAGGAGATTTAGACACATGGGGAAAAAAGCAAAATGACTGAAAAGGTAAAAATACAGACTGAAACATGGAGTCTGCCTTGCAGATGCGTTTTCACCCTTCTTTAATATGGGGTCCTCTAAACCAAGGAAGGAGGGCATTGCAACCACAGACCTGACCCACATAAAGATGTAAGACAGAGGGAGATAAGCCAGCCCAAAGCTCTTCTCAAGTATCTCTCCTGCAGAATTGCAAGCATGAGCAAGCCACATCTGGGAAAACATGTGTTCAGGAAAGGCGAGAGGGGCTGAGTCCAGCCTCTCATGGCTGCCCAGGGCCAGGCCTTGCACCCACTAAATTAAAAGGGCCTGCTTGAGGCACCCCAAGAAAATGTTATCCTTGCCCTAGGGTAAGGAAGTACCAGAGGTAGAGAAGATGCTGCTCAGAAAGGAGAGGTTTTCCTGCTCTTCTGGTGCTCATCAGCCTCAGCACAAGGTGATTATCTCACTAATGGCTGACCAGATATCAGAGCTACCAAAATGCATGAAGGCTTCTCCAGCTGAGGGCTAGAGACATCCCATCTGGTGCCCTTTGGCAGCTAGTCAGTTGTGGTGCACCACGAGAGAAGGAGCTGGGGGAACTGATGAGGTTTTGACTGGGAGGTGCTGCAGGTTAGTGCACCCAGCTCTTGACATGTTGGAGAGTCTTGTTATCCAAGTTTACATTTTAAAGAGAGGATAGGAACTTCCAGGCAAGAGGATTTATATGCAAGGACTTAACAGCTAAATTTATTCATGGCTAAACTGAGGAGCCAGGAGTTATTAAAGCATGAAATTGTGCCAGTCAATTGAAGCGTCAATCACAGCCAGCCTTGTTTAGGAGAGCCGCTTTAATCCCAAGAAAGGAACATTTTTTTTTTTGTCCTAGTGAGAAAGCATATTGACTTAAAGTTCGTTTCAGTGAAATAGCTGCTCCTCAGTTCCTATTCAAAGATTTGCCAATGTTTTTTTTATTTATTATTTTTCTGCTGTGCTCCTTCCAAGATGACTTATGTTATGATCAAGTGGAGACAGATGCAATTTGATCTGGAGCTGGAGTAACTCTAGTGGGCTACACAGCAAACAAACAAACAAGAAAACTGATCAAAGAGACATTTAAACTGGCAAATACCAGAGTTCTGGGACATCTTTTCCTTTCGAAACTCAGCAATTAGATTATTCTGCTTGTCATTTCATGCAACACGTGTTTGTTTTATTTGCTTTTAAAGCCTTTTTGTCCCTCTGGATGGAAATCCCAGAATGCTGACTGCATTAGTGACACGTTTTTTGCAAATGATGACTGTCCTTTGGCTCTAGATATAGCACAGCTATACAGAGCCAGTCACATCTGATCACAATGGGTGTATAGTCAGGAGAAACATCTCTAGAGGTGATTTACCTGGAGATAAATGTAAGCCTAGGCACTGAATACGTTGTCCCCAAAGCTCATGAAATAGAGACAAAACAGACTTGGGGTTGGAGGAGAAGACGGGAGTTGAGGGAGTCCAGTAACTTGGCCAGGGTTGCATGTAAGTCATAGGTGGAGCTTGATAGAGAGTCCAGGTGTCCTTCCAACTCGGTTCACTTCATTCCCGTTGATGACCAGCAGCAGGTATTTCACTTGGACTGGAGGTATTTTGGAGGTGGTGGCAACTTCGGGTATGGTTTCCAGCAGTGAAATAGTGGTGCGAGAGTCAGCATGGTTGTTCAGAGAAGGAAGTGGTGAGTGACCACCAGGAAATGGCCTCAAGTTCTGCCAGGGGAGGTTGAGGTTGTCTCTGAGGAATAATTTCTTCCTTGTTGAGGTTGTCAAGCCTGTCCCAGGCTGCCCAGGGCAGTGGTGGAGTCCCCATTCCTGGAGGGGTTGAGCAGCCATGTGGAGGTGGTGCTGAGGGCCAGGGGTCAGTGGGGACCTGGCGGTGCTAGGGGAACGGTTGGACTTGATGAGCTTAAAGGTCTCTTCCAACCTAAATGATTGTGTGATTCTATGGCCTGTCTTTGCAGTCCATTTCCTTTCGTGCAGAATGGCCCATCCAGTGGCAATCCTAGCTATGACATGAACCAAGGGCTCCCTCTGGGTGGTTTAAGGATGAAACTCAGACTGCAGTGGATCACACAAGCTTTGCACCAGCATAGCTTCTCCTGGTGAAAGGTCTGGGTGCAGCCTTATGTGGTAGGTGTGAGGTTGCTCACTGCAGGACAGGTTGGCTCATGTTTAGCATGAGGCCAGCACATGTGTATAAGCAACTACTGGATATGTATTAAAGAGCTGTCACTTCACATCTGGGGAACTCCGAGGTGGACACAAACCAGGGACATTTAACATGGGGAGTCTGGGTTTGGTCCCTCTGCGGTGGAGAAGCGGGAGGACAGCTGGACAGCCTGTTCTGCACCTATTGGCCTCAGGACCAGAGAGGAGTTTGGGACCAGCTTGATTTCTAGCATACATGGGGCCTTTAGAGCTTTTCTGGAGATTGCAAACCCTTCTCTTTCAACCAGACGCCTCCTTGGAGAGCTCGTGGCCAACATACGCCTCTCTCGCATGCCTCTGAGCCTCAGCTGTGCTTTGTGCAGGAAGGAAGGGAGATTGTTGTGGATCTCCTCTGGGCTGTGCAAAACTTCCCTCTTGGGAGCTCTCCTGTGCTAGGAGCGCACAGAGCCCTGCTGATAAGGTGGCACCAATGGCACTAGCATTAGAGCTACCTACACAGTAAATTTAGGTAGCTTGACTTGATATTCAAGGTCCTGGGACCAAGGAGGTCAAGGCAATTGCTTTGATATCTGCTGTAGGAACAGGGCATGTGTGTGCACCAGTCCCACCTGTTCTGCTCGATGCAGAGTTAGACAATCTCTCCTTCCAGTTTGTTCCAGGGCCTTGGACACCAGTTGCCCACATTGATACATGTGTCTCCTCCTACCTCCTTCTTTGTGAACTGGTTCATTCCATTTCAGAAACAGCTTGGGCATGGGTCTGGGGACACTCCGCCAGCGACCAGGCTTTGTAGGCACTACAAGTGAAGTTGCCTCAGTTTTGGCTCCCACTACTGCCCCAACAAGCCTTGTAACTCAGGCACCTCTGCATGGCCCGGAGCCACACACAAGGAGACTCCTAGGGCTGTGCAATTAAAACATCGCTCCGTGGAACAGTCCTCACATGTTCAGGATCCTCTGAAGATTGCAAAAACCAACCAACCAAACAAACAAAAAACCTGTGTGTGTGCATTTAAGAATCTGTAAGTAAAAACATACGTGTATGTATTTGTTTATGTGTTTGCTACAGCCACAACATTGACGTATGAGGCCCAGAGAAGATAGAGGCCAAGAGTTGAGTAGGGTGGACACAGTCACCCTGATCAGAATAGATAAGCCTTGAGCCCTATGAACATGAGCCCCTTTGGGCTGCTTGGCTGGGTGGCGTGAGATGCCTTCCAGGAGCAGGCTTTAGCAGTATAGAAGTAGTCAGGGTCTTCCCACCTGGGCTGTCCCCTTGCCTGGCCCAGCCACAGTGATCCATCAGGGACAACCTGGACAGTCAGGCTTTGTGTGAGCATTGGCTGGAAGCTCACATAAAGGCATAGATGCAAGCCCACACTTCTCTTTTTTCCTTCTGGTGCCTTGCTTGAGATCTTGGCAAAGGCATGTGTACTAGTGTCCATGCTTGTCTGGTCACCTGTGTCCAGCAAACGGGTCAAAACTAGAGCAGGTGAAGGGCAAAGGAACAAAGAGCTTGTCTTATAAGAGAAGACAAAAAGATTTTTGGCTTATCCCACCAAGGCAGTGAAAGCTAAGTCATCATATGACTGCTCTCTATAAATAACCCAAGCAGGGAATGCAAGAAATAAGCACTAGAAACAAAGAGCTGTTTCATGGAAAGGCCTTGCTGCCAAACTGGAAACTGCCCAGACCTCGTGGTGAAGGAATCCAGGATGGGACGAGGAGGGAAGATCTTGGGCAATGGACCTGAGAGGGTCTGAAAAGCTCCTGAAAAAGAAAAAGGTGGGGGAGGCTTGGGCGACCTTATTCTCCAGCTTGGCCTTAGCACACCCGAGAAAGGGGTTGTATAACAAGGTGTCTGTGAGACACCCAGGAGGTCCCTCCAGTCCTCCACCCCTGCCTCCGTAATGAAGATAATAACACTTGATGCTTTGCAGGGGGATGAGAGACTGAGTACCTTGCAGAGGGAAGAGCACTGAGGTGCGGCAGTGATTGGAGCGTTATATATACCTGAGACAGTCACATCTAGCTGTAATTTGCAGTATTAAAAACAAGCCTGTTTAATTACTAGGCTGCAGACTTTTTTCCTCCCTGTTCCCACCTGCCGTGAGATATTGTGAGGAGGAAAAAATAGAACATGTGTAAAAGGAGCCTTAATAAAAACTTTGGAGAAATCTAAGTGGGTCTCATCTCCATGGGTATCAAGGTAACTTTTCTTGGCAGTAAGAAGAAATTTTCCAGGGCCAGCTGTTTGATTTATTGTCCAGATCCTAAACTAGAACATTTCTGTCTTAGTTTTGGCAGTAGAGAACAAAAGTGCTAAGCCTAAGATGTCCACATTGTTTTTCATTTTGCTGATGGATGTTTT
>NW_010413308.1:32232-32815 GCF_000710305.1 Buceros rhinoceros silvestris | reverse complement strand
GGGCCTGTCTTTTGTGCAAGCTCCGTGCACGAGGCCAGGGGGGTTCCACTGCCGCACTACCAAATGGAAAAGCCACTTTTGTGACTATACAGATTTGAGGACATTTGTACTAGACAAATATCTTTTAGCAGCTGTATATTAGATGGGAAATTGTCTTTCCTCAGGCCATTATGCCTGAGTAGTATGTCTGTTGCTTCTTTTTGCCAGTTCTGCAGAATATCTGCTTTACCCTCTGATTCATACAGCAACTGATACTGTGCATCTTTCATCTTACTGAAAAACATGAGGAGCTTGTAAACATGCTGAAGAGTATGAAACGTCCTGAATGCACAAGGTGAGTTTTCGTTTTGTAAACCAAAACTTAAAGCAAACAACTCAGATAATATATTTTTTTGTTCCTAAGCATTAAGGAGGCAGACTAGATTCAATTGCAGATTGCACATCACTCAGAACTGTTTTCCTTGTTCATCTCTGCTTTCTCCAGGATAAGAATTTCACAGATTTTTTTTTTTTTTTTTGGGGGGGGGGGGGGGGGGGTACACTTTTTTTTCTTTTTGTTTTTTTTTGTTTTTTTTCCCGGGGG
>NW_010413308.1:16962-32191 GCF_000710305.1 Buceros rhinoceros silvestris | reverse complement strand
TGGGTGGTTGGGGATCACCTTTTTTTGCTGTTGTTTTGTTTTGGTTTGTTTTCCCAGGGAGAAAGAAGCATCTGCATGATGCTTTAATTGTCAAGAAATAATACAAAGTAAATGAACCTCTAAAGGTTATAAACCAAACCCACTAAACTGAAATATACCCCAAGTGAAAAATACAGCAGAAGAAATCAAGTTAATACTTAAACTTACTTACCTGAGAATACGTAGTCCTCTATATTTCCTAGGATACTGATGAGTTGGAGAGTGTTTATACAATTTTTACTACTGAAACATTTCCCAAAACTTCCCAATATGGAAAAATTGAAGTGTGAGAAGTCATTCTTGCAGGACAGTATATAATTCAGTCACTACTGATAGCAATATTGGGAGAGGAGAACAAAAGGATGTTTAATACTTTATTTCTCTATTTGTGGTTTTGAAGTGGATATGTGAGCCGATCACTTTTGCATTAACAGAGTGAAGCCAAGAGCTCTTGTCATGAGCTGAATGGTCTAACTTGTCGCTGTCTAATTTTCTCCTACTGCCCTCAATCATTGCTAGCCTGCTCAATTCTCCCAGTGGGTCCACAGGCCACTGGTGGTGCATAAGGCATGGTTTGGTAATGAATTATTTAAGCCAGTGGCCTGCATGCTGTTGTTTTATCTCTAGTAGAGGGACAGCACGTAGTTTAGAGAACTTTCAGCATTCTGTTGGGAGGAAAGTGACAGCAAAAAACCAGGAGCTAACTTTTGACTCTCCCTTTCCCATCTCCCGACACTATCTTCCACAGGGACCAGCACACCATACACAAACATTCTTCCATGAAAAAATCACTTATTGTACGTCTTAGCATTTATGTGTTACTCAGGCATATGATACTATTTAAGGAATGGTTCAGTTTCTAAAATACCTTGTGCACTTCTCACGTAAACAGATTTTATAGGACAAAAATGGATTTTTTAAAACATGGAAGATTGCATAGGCCAACAAAGGAATTTTACAGCATCCTAACTTGCTTGCATTAAGTCACTGTTGACTGTTACCTTCCATCCTCTTCTGCTGCATTGGCTTCACATTTTTCAACCAGTATGAAGACAGTGCTGAGGACATGATTATTATAATTCATCAGTGCACCATGATGTACCTGTCTGCACTTGTTTTTAAACAGCAGCTCTGGGAAGTATGAACTGCCCCAGCCCTCTCAGTAGCTATGACTGAATTTAGAATATGACTACCTTAACTACCAGCACTGTTAACAGTTCCACTGCTGACTACTAGAAATCCTTTCTCCAGTCTTTTCTCCAAGTGAAATAAATACTGCTGCGTTTATCAAGCTATCAAATCCTTTGAGTTGTATTAATCAAAGGCAGGGGTGTGGGTGTGGGGGTGTGGGGGGCTGTTCAGAATTTGCTTTCTGAAAATGCTTGCTGGAAAGAGATTATCTTTTTAAAAAAGAACAGAAACCATACAAATAAATTCAGAATCAGAATAATTGCATAATTCAAGAAGACACTGACCTACTTTCAGATTTCCAGTGAAGTAAAAGGGTAAATTTAATTAACTATACTATAATAATTTATATTATTTTTATCTGTTACTAAGGAAACTAAACAATGGTGGGGTCTGGGTTTGCTACCTGAAACTTACTTAAACAATGTCAGAGTCTGGTTTTGCTACTTGTTCACACATACAAAAGCTAACACAACAACTCTCCAAAGAGTTTTGCTCTACTAGAAACACGAATAGCATGAGAAAGTGACATTTTCTATTCTATCAGAGTCTGGTGCTTAAAAAGGAAACTAGGTTATTGCTAAATATGATTTTTCTGAGTGGAAGATAAAAGGGGTGTGGGAGAGAATGGAATACATTGTGCTGCTGTGGGATAAATCCTATTTCATTGTTTTGTTTCTGCTGTGTTAACGAAGACTGCTGCAGTATCTGAGGCTTTTTATGAAGAATGTTCCTAGAAGACCTAACATCCACTCTGTAGAAAAAAAAAGGGAATATTTTAATTTTTGTCTTTTCCATGTCAGCACACTTCTATTCCTCCTTTGCATTGCGGTACACAAAGTACCCAGTGGTCACTGAACCTCCCAAGATGAGGTTCACAGTAGTAACCATTCAGTGTAACATATAACTTTAGCTACATATAATGGGCTTTGTTTTCCTTCTTCTTTCTTTCAAAAGCATTATCAGTCTATTTTGTATTTTCATTTATTGCCTAAAAGTGGAAGTTGAATCAGATGTTTACCTAACATTATAGTTTTCATAGCCAGTCAATTAATTTTCACAGGTTCTATTAAAAAATTGAACATGTATGGAAATATAAATACAACAGTAACTTAAGGAAAAATACAAAAAAATCCCTTCTATAAGCCAATGTTATTTGGCAAAGAACTAACGGGTCCTAGGTTTTGGCTAGGCTAGGGTTAATTTCCACAGTCTGATTAGACAGACTGAACCAGACAGTGGGGTATTCAATACCATGCCATAATACTGGGGATGTCATCCCCAGTATATACATACGAGGCAAGGCTGGCCAGGCGGTGACAGTCTCAAACAGCAGCTCTACACAGCTTAGCTTTATGCAGCTTAGGCGGCAGTGAGTAGTGCATCATGTATCACTGGCTTTATTACTGTAGTTACTATTGTTTGCTTTCTCTCTTGTGTTAAGTAAATTCTCCTTATCTTAACTCAGGGGGCTTTACTTTTACCTTGACTTTTTCCAGCAGCTGAAGGTACTGTTTTGATATTCTCATTTCCTTTCTTTCTCACTGTGATGTATGTTTGCACTTTTTTCCCCCCTTTTTATGCTCAATTTCAGTTCTTGCAGTCTTTGTTTACCAATTTTTTTTTTGCAAGTCTAGATAGGCCATATAGACTTTTTGTCTTCTTCACCTTATTTGTTAGATGTTGTCATACTACCCAGAATACAGAGCTTTCAGAGATGGGACTATTTTTCTAAGTTGTTAAGAAACAGAGACCTCTCTTGCTGGATGTTATTTGGAGTCGTGAAGTTGCAGCATTTAAAAAAAAAAAGCCCACCTGGTCAAATACATGGTACATCTATCTGAGGGAATGCAAGTTTACGATGATTTCCTTCTTTTGGCATGTATGTTTTGCATACAGCTTTCTATCATTTTAGCAGCACAATGTTTTTCTCTAAATAGAAAGCTCTTGTCAATGTAGTACCTGAGATTTGCCTGAGGATTTCACTGGTTTGCAGAAACTTTAGATATCTGTAAAGTTTTCTCTGAAAACAAGAAAACTACTGTAAGAGACATATGAATGGCACAACTTGGTACAGAAACAGTTTCAAACATGGAGATATCAATTAAATGCAGAATACGCATTATTATTATTAAAAAGATCAAAGAAGAAAGGACTGCCCCTGCTCCTTTGATTTTGTACTGTAACTGTCTGAAGTGCTATCTTTAGAGCCCGTCCACTAGTGCTTGCAGAAGTATTTACAGAAAACATTTAATTAGATGACTGCAGTTTAGCTGGTTTGAGGGTGGGACTGTTAAAAAGATGCAATGTAAACTACTATAAACTGGACATCTAACTTTCAGTGAAAACTGCTGCTGGATTTCCTTAGGTATTTTTGAAAGCTCACATCTTAGTTTACAACTAGCACCAGTTACCATATTTGCTTTACTGGGTTTCTCCTCCAAATGGTTTTTATCCTTTGCCTGGCTTCTTAGCTCTGTTGCTACAATGATTTCATTAGCAGTTATTATCACTCCCTATAATTCACATGGTATTATTTCCATCACCTAACAGGATAAATGATGTCATGCAAGGAAGGAAGAGGATATGATGAAGCCTTATAAAGAAAGAATAGTTACTTGAAGTATACATTGCCCACTCCACAGATCCTCTTCCTTCCTGACAAAAAAACCCAAAACATAAAAAATATGGATAAAACAAGTAATTTTTAGCTATATTGTACTGTAATAATAATCATCATTATTATTAGAATGCTGCAGCCCATCATCACAATTTAATTACATTTCTTTGATCTTCCAAATTACCTGTATTTGGTGCATAATAATCCCTATGCTGTGATAAATAAAACAGAATAAAATACAGAACTGGTAATGACAAAGGCATAATCAGGACCATGAAGTGTCTTCTTAAGCTTTCTTGTAAAAGGGTTTGTATCAGATTTCCTTTAGCTGCATCAGCTCATAAAAAGAAACAATTAAACTGCAATAGCTGTAATTCCGGTTCCCTCAATAACAGTATGAAAAGAAATTTATAATACTTCGAATTTAGTAAAGCTGTAGGAAATACATGTTCACGTAGCATTTGATAATAGCTTTTATATCACCATGGATTTTTCTCTTCTGCACTGGGACAATGCTCATGAACATTTAGTTTGTGAATGCAGAGATGGGAAAAATTAATTATTTGGTTCAGATTTTCTCTATGTGTATATACATAATCACAAAGATTTTCCTACTTCTATTGACTAAAGGAGGCAGGGCTGAGAAAGTCTCAGGATTCTTGGATCCAGAAGAGTGTACTGGGCATGGTAAAACTAGGATAAACATTCTGGATGTTGTAGGATTTCAAAGCATCTTTTTGGAGACTTCTGATGGCAAGTTGTGTTTGACCAGATATCATGAAGACATACCAGCAGAAAGAAGAGAACTTAAGACATATATTAGTCCTTCATTCATCTTTACTTTGTCTTTCAGTAAGTCTAAATCACATTGGTTTTAAAAAAAAGTCCCACAAATCCAAACCATTAATGGATAAAATAGAAATAAAATGCAATACAAGAAGATTTCCAGCTTTAAAAAACACACTGAGCATTCAGAGTCTTTTGTGAGGCCTGACACAAAAACATTGCCATATCATTACCTTCATTATGAGAGGAGTTGACAGAACAGAGAGCTCATGAGAGGAGACCAATTCTTAATTCTCAAATAGGACTATTAAGTCAAGATCATAGAAGCATACAATAATTGAGGTTGGAAGAAACTTTTAAAGTCATCCAGTACCACTGTTATCCTAACACTACCAAGTCCACCACTCAGCCATGTTCCTGTGTGCAACATCTATATGTCTTTTAAATACTTCCAGGGATGGTGACTCCACTGCTTCCCTGGGCAGCCTTTTCCAGTGCTTAGCAATTGTTTCGGTGAAAAAATTTTTCCTAATAACCAGTGTAAACCTTCCCTGAAGCAACTTGTACTCTAAACCCCTCACCAGCTTTATCGCACTTGTTTGGACATGCTCCATCACCTCAATGTCCTTCTTGTACTGAGGGGCCCAAAACTGGACACAGTATTCAACACCTCACCAGTGCCGACTACAGGGGAACCATCTCTGCCCTAGTGCTGCTGGTCACACTCTTGCTGATACAAGCCAGGATGCTGTTGGCCTTCTTGGACACCTGGGCTCATACTCAGCTGATTGTTGAGCACACCCTAAGGTCCTTTTCCGCTGGGCAGCTTTCCAGCCACTCGTCCCCAGGCCTATAGCATTGCAGGGGTTCTTGTGACCGAAGTGCAGGAGACAGCTCTTGGCCGTGTAGAACCTCAAACCGTTGGCCTCTGCCCATCGATCCAGCCTGTCTGGATCTCTCTTACAGAGCCTTTTTCACCCTCAAGCAAATTAACACTTCCTCTCATGCTAAAGTACAGAAACAAGAATGCAGGAAGGGATGTGTAAAGGAAGTGATGTGATGAAACTAGCTTTTAACTTAGGTCTGCTCTGCAGAATTGATTACATCTGTTATGAGATTTTGGGGGCATGAAGAATGCAGAAAAAGAGAAAAAAACCCCAAACCTTTAATCGCTGGAAGAAATACTGGTGTATTTGCATCACCACTAACTTGCTTGCTTTGCTACTTTGTGTTTTTCAATGTTATCTCAGTCATCATCCACAAAGCTAACGATGTCTCCTTTTTGAAGCATTTTCTGTCTTTTCTTCTGTCTCAGTTTGAAAGAATCAAAAGATAGCAAAAGCAACAAATTCTTCTCAGGGGAGATTTATATCCTCTGAGAGCTCAACAAAAGAACTGAACTGTTCGAGCTGGGAAAACAATAGGGCTTAACATGCACTTATGGCCACAGGCAAAGGAAAAAACCAGCAGGCTTGAACTAAGGGGTCAAAAATTAATGTAATTCAGAAACAATGGGAACCACAAATCATCACTTAAGTTTGGGTAGGATAGGAAGAAAAGAGAGAACGGTGTTATTAAATACATATATATATGTATGTCTTCCTCCCACTTCATCCACATTCCCACTATAAGCCCCCACATGCAGTCTGCACTGGATGTACAAGGAAGGAATAAAACACGGAATGGGGAAACGCAGTTCTTTTTAACCTCATACATTTCAGTCTCAAATTGAACTCTTTGGGACAAAGATCCTTTTGCAATATGTGGCCTTTCTCTGGGTGAATGTAAAGCTTAAGAGTTACCAGGTTTCCAGGCAATGTCTTGGCTGTCTTTCTCCGCGGCTGGAAAACGTAAGAGCTACTGGATCTCTGGGGGCCCTTCTGGGTTTCATTGGATTCCAGTGGGACCTTCATTCTCAGCATTTGAACCCTTTTTCTGCCCCCCCACCAGCAGCTGCTCTCTGTGCAGAGTTGGAGGCGTCCAGCAGAGTACTGGGGACTCTTATCACCACCCCACCAGTAATCAACAAAATGAAAATGCTACCTGCCATGTGGAAGATCTTTTACTGTCCTGCAACTGCTTCCAGTTCTCTCCTTTTGTCCTTTTTGCTGAAACTGAAAAATGTACACACAAACCAAAGCAACGTGATTTGCTGCTTTTATAGGTTTATTCAATGAGGTGTTGATTGACATGGGTTGGCTCCAGGAGCAGGTGGGAAATTGGAGCTGAGGCAGCAAACCTCCTTTTGCACACTAAATGAGGGAAGAGAGTGAGGGGGAAAGCCCTTGACCTTCCCCTGGAGCAGAAATCCTAAACACAAAATCTTCTTCCTGTGGAAATACTGACATTGGAACACCTTTATAAAACGAGGACATATTAAATTTTCTGTGTTCTGTCTTTGTAATTCAGAAGAACATTTTACTTTGAAGTCAATTCCTAAATTATAACTTCAAGACAGCTGCTATATTCTCACACACACACGCGTTTACACATTAACGCTGCCCAAATAGAGCCTGATTTCTTTTCAAAGGGTTATAACACATTACAAAGCAGTCTGGCATGCAAATTGTTAGGTCTGCCTGATAACAGCAGGGCTACTGAATAAGGAATTTCAGAACCATCTTGCAGTAACAGTACTGTGTAAATACGTATTGTACTTCTGGTCTTGCCATCTTTCAGAATGACCACTCTGACTGTCATGGCTTGATCAGCTGTCCTAAGAACCAGGTCTGACTTTGTTATTTTTATTGATTTACTGACTTTATACTAAATACTGCTAAAGTGATGCTATGCAACTCTTTCAGTTAATTTGGGAAGATCATTGATGAATTCAAGCCATTTAGTCATCACATCTGTCATGGATTTCTGTATTCCGATGATCTAATAAAATTACAATCACATGAATCTCTAGAGCTTACATCTGAATGCATGTAACCTATTGGAAACTGAGCTTAGCCTCAAGATAAAAACATCAACTCTGCATTGCAATGACCATGAGGAAAGCAAACTCAATATTTAGGTTCATAAGAGGGAAACAATTTCACTAACTGTTCAATTCTTAAAAATTTGGAAAAAAATGGCTATTATTTTATTCATCTATAATCCCGACAAACTCTATAGGATTATTACAAAAATGTAGGTCAAAAGGCAAAAAGAAATCAGGTAGCCAGTAAAAAAGTCTAAGGCATATCCTTTTGTGAAATAACTTAGAGGAAGGACAGGTTTATTTCAAGCCTGGTTATGTTATTTCTCAATAATGTCATGATCTGCCACAATCTGTGGAGATCAAAGATCCCTACTTTTGTCCCTGATGACCTATAACATTCATAGGACATAGAATGTGCAGCCACCATCCACTACCAAACAGTAGAGTCCACAAAGCCACAGAGACTTTTAAACACTTGACCAACAATTAATTTGTAGCAATAATTTAATCAATGTGCACAGTATTTCTCTTCCTGTTATTCAGCCAGAGGTAACAATGAAAGACATGACATGAACTCTGCCATGTGAAATAAATGTGCAGGATGACTTCTATTTCTAAGAGTCAAAAAAAAATCCACCTGCACCAGTATTATACCTGAGAAGGTATGAGGAGTAGAGAATGAGTAATAACAGTGAGGGATTACTGTCACAAAAATTTCCCCGCATGGTAAGGTAGGTGAATTTTCATCAGAAACAGAAAGAATCAACATGAGAAAATCAGAACGAGTTAATTCTTTCTATGTTAACATAAGCATCATACTGATTATTTTATTAGCATAATTATGTTTCATAAAAAAGTCTTGCATCCTTGAAACATAGTCTGTAATCAGATTTGAATATACATCGAGATAATTACATGCTTGATATACCATAAATAATTTTGAATCTTGACCTTAGCAGTGCTGCAGTGTTGCTACTAGTAATCATTTAAATGCATATATGCCATAGCAAATCAGCACTTGGTTCATGCTGGGACCTTGATTAGATATAGTTTCTCTTAGTCTCACTTGATGGAGTTGTCCTACCTTGTATAGATAATTAAAACATTCAGGAGAGCAAGAACCAAACCCTGAACATCCAAAAATTAGAAGATATCTGTCTGCCAGCACCCCAGACAGTCAAGTTTTTGCTCTTTGATCTAGTGAATAAACAGCTGTCTTTATGTTTGAAGTCAAACTGATAGAGAAATTTACCCTCAAACAAACTGTAACCCTAAGTGTCATACTGGATGAAGGGACTTGAATAGATGATTCTCATACCTAGGGTAAGTTTTCTGCTATTAAGAGAATATGCTCAGAGATATTTCACATTTTCCTGTATGTTGACCAGAACTCCATTACAATACCAGGAATCTTTTGCTGATGAAAGCTATGTAAAAACTGTCAGAACCAGTGAGGTGGACACTGGTCTTGTCACATGTGGGTTTCTAAGGAATTATTTTTTCTCTCTTCTGTTTCATTTATTGTCAAACAACATAAAAAGTTATTTAATACAACTGAAAAGGTCCAAAAGGACAAAAAAACCCCTCACATAAACTATATGAGAGAACCATTCTTATTTGTGAAAACATCTTTCTGCATTAGCATCACAAATTGAGATTCAACCAGAATAGGTACTCACTAACCACAGAGCAAACAGTTTTTGGTACCTTGCAAAATGCCTTTTAGAGATATTGGAGCATCTATTGCTGATGAAGAATGTCATGGAAAAAAAAAAAAGTAAAATGTCATTTAGAAATCTGCCTCCAACCTGCATAAATTCATATTCAGGAAAGTAGTCCATGTTTCAGATCACTGATTTAAGCTAGCCGCAGAAGTAAGGGCACATTAAAGGAGTAAATGTTTGCAGACTAAAGCTCCATAATATCTGCATCACTGCAACTTGTTTGGCAGCATTCAAAAGACTCCTGAGTCTAATCACAGGCCCCAAATTTCTGCCAGCTAATGCTGTGTCTTTGTGCCAGATGGTGGAATACTGAGCTTTTGAAGCAAAAGATATATATTTTTAAAATTGATGTGAAATTCCTAAGAAAGAATGTGCATAATATGGTAAACACTATATGATTATAATTTTGGGAGGGGAGAAGAAGCAGTTTGATGGAGACACTGAGTATATACTTGCTAAAAGCACATAGAAATAGAAAGATTTTTGTGGATCTCTGAACAAAGATCTCAGTTTTGCAACAGATTGTTGTTTATTACTTGTTATATAGTATCTTGAAAACTATACAGATGTGTTGCGTATTTTTATTTTATGACACTCATTTGTTCAGAACAATTAGTTCTGTATGTTCTAAACACTAGATACTAACGGAGCAAGACATCTTACTCATTTTCAAAGACAAAAAAAAGTTTATGTACGTATAATGGACTCAGGAGCTCCAAATTGAATCCTTTGTGAATACTAAGTCACACTATAGAAAAAAAAAAAAATAGAAAACCCTCTCAGCTGAGCACAGGCTTTTGCTTCCAGTTTTCTGCTGAAAATTCTAGTTATTCTTTACTGACTACATTTTTGAAAAGCCTTGTCTTCAAAAGGAGACGGATAAAACCATTTAGGGATCATAACTCTAATGTTTAATAGCATTTGGAGATGGAAGGATCAAACTGAAGAAAACCTGACTTTCTGTTGGGGGGTGTCTCCCCAACTGTTAGGGTCACCAGTTGTGGTGGGTCACCACACATCGCGAATAGTTGGGGCGGACAATGCGACAACAGCTTGTGCGCACACAAAGCCTTTACTGAAATACAACTGCAGCAAACTGCTGTGACACCTACATACTGCAAATTGCAACTGCCTACTGCTCCCTCGTTCTCTCTTATCACATAGTTTTATACTCTTCTAGTACATTGTTTATTACACGTGCCGTACTTGGATTGGTTTCAAGTTCACTCTCCTCCAATCAGCTACTGACCAAGCCTCTCTGTCTCCTCTTAAATGACATGCCTCCTGCTGCTGACTGACAGCAGGCTAATTCGGCTTCTTCCCTGCCGGGGTCACTCCCACAACCGTCCTTTTCCAAATATATTTTGCTGAAGATACAGGCTGTAAAGTAGACGAAATTAAACATTTAGTACACTCCCAAAATAACCTAGAATTTCACAAATGACAGAAATTTTGAACAGCTACCTTCCTTATATACAAAGTGGGACATAGCTAAACAGCCTTGATATTAAAGGGATCAATGCTTGAGTGAAACCAAGAAATTTGTTTCCTCAGCTGTTACTTGACTTTCACAGCTATCCTTAGTTCAGCAGTCAAAACCAGGCCATATAAAACCATTACTGAGTTGAGGAAATGCAGGTGTGTAGAACATTCAGTGGATAGCCTTCACTTCTGTCAGCCTCGTTTGGAAAAAGGCCAGCAATAAAAGCACAGATCTGATTATATCTATGTGAAGACCAGTACTCAGGAAGATAATAAAAAATCTGCTTGATGCTTTTTAGGGGGTTTTCACACATTTTGATTCTTTATTTTGCATTCAAAGTACTGAGGTGCATAAGGGAGACACTTCATTCCTCATCTCTTCCCTCTATTTCTTTCAGCAGTTTTAAGACCATGTCAGAACAAAGACTTTTCTTTCCTTCGTCTTCTTCCTGTTAAATTCTGATTTTTGTAGTTGAATTTACATCTATAGGCAATTGATGTGCAAGTATTTGGGTTTTTTGTTTGTTTGGTTTGGTTTGGTTTTTTAAAACAATTACATTAGTATTCTTTATTTCATTGTATAGAACCTCTTAAGGACAAACATACTATAAAAAGTTCACATAAATCAAATTCAAGTGCTCTACAGAGGTAACAGTGATAGCAAAAATGCCATGCTTTGGTAGTGGGTTAGTGGAGAATGACCCATTTTCGTACTGAGGTGATAAAGTCTGTATGATAAAAGACATTAAAATTGTAACATTTTTACTGCTGAGTACCGAGGGAGATTTAGATCAAGCTTGTAGCACAAATTCATTCTAAATAATCTGGGAAATGGTGAAAAGCAGTACGTTTATGTCTTCTCCTTTGGGACCTGGATACTAAATTCAAAGATTGAAAGAATTCTGATATTAAAAAAAAGTCATAAACAAATGAGATTTTTTTCCCCCTTTTTTTTCTTTCTTGTTTTGTTGTTGAAAAGTACACAGATAAAAAGGTTACTGTTCAAAATAGTCTTAAAAGTCTGTGGATAGTTTAGCCTACCAATAATGGTCAGCCACCCTCAACTCCAATATCAAGCATTTCCTAGTTGATTAAGATGGGATGCTTAAAGTTTTCAGTCTTCATGACTCAAAGGAGTGAAAATAAAATCACTAGTTTGAAATAATCTCAAATACTGACTTTATAATACACTGTGGTGTTTGTCACTATGCAGTTACATGGATCTTTTGGCTACCAAAATGACAGCATCTACACTGTCGACCCCATGAGGCTTTGGAAAGTTGCAGTACTTGAGATGAGATAATTGAAGGGCATGCTTAACGCTCATTTTTCAAATCCATAGTAAATTACAGTACGCATACACAAAACCAAGAAAATATGTCTCAAACAGCTCTCAGACATCTAATTGGATACAAGTGGTGGTTTACATCTAATAGAGTGAAAACTAACTAAAATAATGAAAACACACAATAGCACTCTATCGGTCATTGGAAATCTTTCTTTAATATTTCTCTTCACAGATACTTATTATGTCATGAAAGATTTGTTCTTTTCAAATCAATATTTTTTCAGTTTCTGAGATAAATAGCTGGAGCATCATTAATTTCAATTCATGTCCATGTATGTAAATCAAAGACTAAACCTAATTTATCTATCTTTAGAATTAATTTTGAAATTTTTGGTAGATTTTTAATTGTTAAAGCATGAAATAGGTGGTATTTGGCATTAAATATTTGTGTATATATGTGTATGTGGTACAGAGGTACATTTATGCATGTGGATGTTTCTACACATATATTGACAAACTGCCTTTTATCTGTATGTCAGTGTACACAGAGATGTAGACATGTTCATATTTTGTATCTAGAGTGTTCATCTGAGGTTTCTGGAAGGAAACTATGTGGAAAAAAGAAAGATACAAATACTTCTGAAAAAGGTATTTTGCAATATAGCCTTCTTACAGAACTGAGCTTATGTTGCTGTTACGGACACATGCTAGATAGTGACAGCTTTCAAAGCCATTTTCAAAGAAAATAACAAAAGAGGAGGATTTCTTCCTTCTAAGCAATCTGCAGGTCACTTATGAAAATTTAGACTTAAAAAAGCATATGAAAAAAAGAGGCTCTACAGGTTCTGTGGTTTACCTACTTTACTGTCTGTTTCTGCTTCACAGTGATTTTACACTTCTACTTACACTCCTACTTATAAAGTCAATATGCATAACATAACTTTTGGCAGTGTTTTTGTAATGTCTTCTATACCAGATAAAGCCAAATAAAACCCACTTTATTCTGTTTTGTGTTGGGTTTTTTTTTCTTTTTATTCATAAGAACTTTTGAAGTTGCTGTGTCAACGTAAGAAATTGCATTATAGAAAAGAAGCATATGAACATAGGTTTTGTTACTATTAAACATTTTTAAACTCTCCATTCCTATTTTTGTCTATGAAAAGCAATCTCATGATTGATTCAAACACCAGCTAGGCCATGTCACAGACAAACCTAGAGCTGTGCTCTTATACTTTTGATCAAAGCTGTTTCTCCTGTATTAATAGTAAACATTCCTTCTTTCATTTCTCAAAAGCAAGAGCCTCTGCAGTTTATTGCAGAGCTGAACCTGCCTCACACTGTTTGCTCTTACATGTAAAAGGAACATATGCATCAAAATATGGCTGAAAACACAATGATTTTGATTCAGACCAACGTACTAGGTTGTATTATCTTGATTCTTCCAAACAGCAGTCAGGACTTTAATTTTCAAAACTCCACAGGGAAAGTTTATGACAATAATTCAATGATTTTATGTTTGTGAAGTGCAAAAAATAAACCTTTAAGACAATCGTTATTGAAATAAACAGCTACTCACTTCGGTGAAATGTGAATAACAAAAGTACGAAGTCTTGTTCAAATTGCACAGGGGAGTTCTTCATTGCCACTATAAAACCCTGGTTTTATTTAAAAGCATAGGCTATCACCAGATTTATCTCCCCCACATTTCTCAGCTATGGCACTGAACATACTCCTTTCAAGCCACTTTTGAAACTTTCAGTTAATCAAGACATGTTTCAGAATTTTGCATGATACCAGTGAAATGTTCAAAAAACAGGAGTATTAGGTGGACTGTCCATATCAAAATGCATAGAGAAAAATTTAAATAAGGATTATTTTGATTAGCTTCTTAATAGTCATAAAAACGCATGGGATTATTACTTAAATTACTTAGTTATGAAAAGCAGATTTTATTCTTAATTTCTATCATTTCATGGTGATATACAAACTTTCTGAATGAGGACGGTACTTTTTGGAGTATGGGAGAAACAAATTAGTATGGATAAGGTAAATACTTGCAGCCTAAAGGGGTAGAGGAGTTGTGCTTAACTGACCCCATGTGCCCACACTGACCGCAGGACACAAAAGACAGAAAAGCATCCTGAGCAGAATCAACATGACAATAAACTTAAATCTCTCTCTGGCTGACCACGCAGGGTGATGTGTTGCTTGTATAAAGCCAGTTTGCTCCTGCAAGACAAGAAGTAAAATTGGAGACAGCTAAACGTAAGTAACCCAATGGACCTCAAAACACCACAAGGTAAAATAATACAAGGAGGGCTCTGTTACCAAAGCAAATGCTAAAGTATTTCAAAATACAGCTGTACACTATGAAATTACTCAAATGTTTGCATATTCTGTTTTATCCTTTGGTCAATTCTTCTTTTTTCAGCTAAACCTTCCCTTTCAATTCATTACACTATTTAACAAACAACTCAGGAAGATAAAACTTCCTTTTCTTGCCAAACGTTTATGAGCTTTATCTATATATAGACATTGTCACTTTTTAATCTTCCCAAAGTATGCACTTTGAAATACTCTTTTCATCCCCATACACCCCCCCATCTTTGTTCATCTTATCCTAAGTCCTTCCAGTCAATAGTTTTCTGATAATAAGGAACCCAGAAAAAAAACTTTAAATCCAGAAATCAAGTAATATAATATTTCACCTCTTTCAGGATATGTATCAGGCTTTTTGTGCTGTGTGCGGCCAATGTTTGCATATTTGGGGAAGCTTGATCTCACTGCAAACTGATGACTGAGTTACTATTCGTCTTAATTTTGTGTCACTCAACAATGCTTAATTTCTGCTGCATAAATGCGCATTTTGGATTATTTTCACTAATTTTGTTCTTTATTAAGTCATGTATTAAGTCATGTTTTTCCTAAGAGAACCCGATTTCCCTCCCACCGCAATACTTCTGTTCTAACAAGAGGATTCGTGCTACATCTATGGAACTCAGTAGAAGTGCTCCTTTTGACATTAATCTACCTTTCCATGTGTTACTTCTATTTCTCCTTTGATGTTTTACAATTGAAAGGAGTTGAGAATGTTTCCCACTAGCACTGAATATTGCCATATTAAAGATATATGGGTTTTGCAAGATAGGGACCTATGGGCAGGGGTGTGGGGGGTG
>NW_010413308.1:16183-16849 GCF_000710305.1 Buceros rhinoceros silvestris | reverse complement strand
AAAGAGTCTGGAGGATTCAAAGACTTCTTGAAAAAAGAGGGTAGGTGTAAGCCACAGGCCATTTCTAGGCTTCATTCTCTTTTATCTCCACAGTTTTCTAAACTTTAACTCTTCTGAGAGATACAAACTGAAGAAATTCTAAAATATCCCTATCTTTCTGAGATTTCTTTTTTCCTTTTCCACCTAGTGCTATGTCTATTAATAAATTTTTTTTTTTCGATTTTATAGACATGAGAACTGTCTTATGCGGAATTAAAAAGAAGGATGAGACATTGATATGTTTATTTCCAAAACTGCGTCACTTCTGGAAACAACTCAGTAGGGCAAGGAAAAGCCTTCATTCTTGCCAGCAAAAAATGTCTCTTTTGCAACAAATATGATGCAGCTCTTTCCCAGTACTTTTACCATTTGCATGTCTTCTGCAATTAGCCTTTGTCACTTGTTTGGCTAAGGTTGAGCCAAGGTCCGGTAACGATAATACCTTCCCCTATTCCAGCAGAAACAGGGGAAGGGGGAAAAGAACTCGTGAGACCTCTAATATGCTTTTTTGGAAAACTGAAACAAACTTTAATAACACAACAAACAGAAATATATTAAATACAAAACAAAACCAACGAGGTATTGAAGGTTTGGGGAAATGAAAAGGCGAGGGTTAAAACCGCGGGC
>NW_010413308.1:8025-16037 GCF_000710305.1 Buceros rhinoceros silvestris | reverse complement strand
GGGAGGTTTCCCCGGCTGTTCCCAGCGGCAGCGGCTCACCGAAACTGCGGGGACGCAAAATAGTCCTGGGGCGAGAAACAGCGAAAAGCAGCGTCGACGGTGAGGCAGGAACTGGCAGCTGGAAGGCAGAGCCAAGCAGGCAGGTCCAGGGGCAGGGGCTGTCCGGAGTCCAGAAGGGTCGTGTGGCTGCTCGCACTGGCGTCCGGTCTCGAAAACGGACAGGGTTGCCCGCATGGCTGTTCTTAAAGGGCCAGTACCCAGAAAACAGAAATGGAAAGAAAGCTACCAGAACTTTTAACCAATGAAAAATGGAGATGCAGCTGACATCACATGGCAGGTAATACAATTGGTTAGTTAAAGCAAGCTCTCCTAAAAAGGAGATCTTTTGCCAACCCATCACAGCCTTCCTTTTCCAGATGATCCATACTGTCATGTTCTCAGTCAACAGATATGAAGGTATGGACTTACTGTAGATCTGGTGCCAGCAGAAGACATTACTCCTTCCTTGGCCAAATGGTCCCACACAAAGGAATGCATACAGATGATTATGCTTGCTCCTCTCATGATGTGAAGAAAATTAAATACATATACACAAGGGTTATATCAAAATCATAACCCATTACCCTCTGCATAGGAACTACAGTGATTCTGAATGGGACATGAGTTGCTTTGCATGTTTGATCATCACGTGTGGGGAAAAGGGAATTTTGGTATTTCAACCTGTTTTCCCTCCTGTGACATGTTATATTGCTAGCACTTCTTCGGAATTCTTTTGAATTTGGGGGCATAAAGTCATCAAAAGAGCTTGTCCTCAGGAGAAAAGATAAGGTATTTTGACATATGGGAGAAGGAACTGATGTGATAAAACTCAAAATATCAGAAAAATCACAGTGTTCGGGATGTTTTTTTGGTATGTTGAGTGCACTGATGTGTATATGTCCAAAAACATTGCATGTGGTGTCTGTAGAAATGTGCTATTGAAGAATTCATGAAATACAAGCAACTCATTATATTGTAATGGTATAATAATAAAACCTGCTGAGTTTACAGCTTCTGAATAACCCAGATTGAGTTCAGACATCTAGCCAGTAGCAAAACAATGGGCAGGAACTGTAGTGTTTAAGGATGGATCTTCCGAACTGCCACAACATGATTTAAGACTACAGCCATACATTTCTTTTTCCTCTTTTTAAATATATCTAATGAACAAGAAAATAACATTCAGCCATATTACTACGGGGATTTCAGGGGAACCCCTCCTAATCTGTTCTAAAAAAATGGAAGAACTGAGGATAACATAGAAAGAAGTCATTTTGCTGCAAATTCTGAAATGTTAGCTGTAAACTTGAATGTATCTTGGGAATTCTAGAGAAAGGAGTGTAAACAATCACAAGAAGATACACTGCTAATAAGTTTAATTTAGGGTCACAATTTGCAGTTATTTACTTGTAAACTTTTAAATTGCATTCTGTATATCAAATCCTGCCCAGGATGCTTTGCTTTACTGTGAAGCTTCTGTAGTGTTAGGACCAAGGTAAATCTAAGATGACACCAAGGTTAGGGCTATCTATCTGTTTTCATAAGCGCGCTAAATTTTAATAGATATGCAAAAGCCCTTTGGCAGAGGCAAGTCAACTTTTTTCCAACAGATACCTGAGATGCACCTGATTTCCCTTCCTGGCTGACTCTGAGCAAACCTCACACTTTCACACATGAACATTCTTAAATATTACTTCCGCTGGTTTAGGGCCCATCTGGTTAGCCTAATATCATAGTTAATTTTACCGTGTTTCTAAATTTAGTGTGTTTGTATATATATATATGTACACACAAATCTCAGTGACTTAAGTGTCACGTTTATGCATGAATCATCACTTTACTGTTAACATCACATTAATAATTCTGGAGTAGAATGCAGTACAATGTAAAAGTGTTTGCCCTTTGTAGGTTGCATGACTTGAGTCTGTATTAAATATCTGCAGAGCAGAATGAATGAGAAGAGTAATATGTTAGTTATTAGCTATAATGGACATTTAAACAATTTAGTGTTTTATTAATAATTTCAGAGTTCCTGATGTTATCAGCCTATGGTGATCTGACATTTGTATGCTGTTGCAGAACACTTGGGGGCAGTGTGGGCGGTCGGAAGATTACGTGCTGTAACAGTAAGGCAGTAACTGCCCACGATGGGCAAGGCTTCTTGGGGAACTATATAGCCCTGTGTCATTACACAATAAAGCGCCATTTTTGCATCCTCTATATTAGAGAAAGTGTATAAAATGTCCCCCAACTGCAGAGGTTGGGTGTCCAATATCACAGCAAGTTGCCACATATGGTAACCCCGACGTGATCCAAGACGGCCACGGCTGGTTCCGGTTCGGTGATATAAATGATTCAGTCGACTGAGGTGAAAAAGACTGTTCAGGTACTTAAAGACTGGGGGTGGCAGAATGGCCATAAATTAAAAAGAGGCCCTGCCGGGCATGCATTTTGTAAATGCTTAGCCGGGGATTACTCGAAATCCCACAGAATATTTTTGCTCAAGGACAGAGCGGACCGCAGCTGCCTCTGAGTAAGGCAGAGGGGCGTACCGAGAATTTGTGTCTTCCTTGTTGTTCGTGCCGTGGTAGTGGTGTCTGCCGAATCGGCGGGAGAGAGGGTTGTTTTTTAGATCTTCAAAGCTGCCTGGAGATTGCTTTTAGAGACCTTAAAAATCACTCAGAGACATAGACCACAGCTAAGAAATCCCCCTCAAACGCCCCCGCGCGGGGAGGATCTGAGAGTCAGCCAGTTTCTTCTGCCGCGGCTGGGAATTTAGTTGTCTAAGTCTTGAGAAAATAAAAGAAGGTAATAAATTACCGAAGCTGGCAGAGAGAAGCAATAGAGATAACGAAAATGAGACATTTGTACTCCTTCAGCCAGGAAAAATAGAATTGTCCATGCTTTCCATTCGCTGCTGCTTTTAGATGAAAACGAGAATGCAGTTAAAAAAGCAAAATTTGTGTAGAATCGGATCTTCGCTGTCAGAGGGAAAACTATCGGGCAGCGGTGCGATTTGTGTGGTTAGTGATAACTGCGTCACCAAAGGACCAGACTCCATCTTGGGTCCATCATCCCGGAAGTCATGGTGGAAGAGACGTAACTGGTTACTGCCTTACTGTTACAGCACGTAATCTTCCGACCGCCCACACTGCCCCCAAGTGTTCTGCAACAGTATGCATGTATAAGCTTTCATTCTTTAAAAAGAAAGAAACAAATGTGTTAGAAAAAAAAATCCTTCTTTTCCAAAGCAGAATTTTATCTTCCATATCACATTCATCCCATTTAAAGAGGTAAGAGTGAAGAACTTCAGCTTTTACTTGAGTCATCTCATTAAAACTTCTGATAGTTAATAAGAATAGTTTCAGGACAATTCCAAACTGGTTTTTTTTTCAGAATTCTTCACAAGTCCAACCAGACAGATCAGATTTACCATAGGTACAAAATACAGATATGGATACAGGTGAGACACAGATCAGGCAAAATTAAAATGTTTTCTGGAGAGTGTTTTGCCTCATCACCATAAAACAAACCATAGCAATTGAAGGTATGACTTTCACACCTACATTCATGCTATGTCTCCAAAATGTAGCTGAATTGCAACATAATTTGGGAAGCAATGATCTCATCTCTTTCCTGCATTTATGTGATTCTTTTATGTGAATTAAGTATTTTCAATTCTGGTCTTTCACAATGCTGTGCAATATTGAGATGAAACTGACTCATTGTTAAATCAATCTATCTTCAACAATTTTTCTTCCAAAATTCATATCCACTCTGCACCTAACATCTGAATTGATCGGTGAAGCACAACAAATGATGGGGGTCATGCACCATTGATTTCTTTTACCACATTCACTATTACAGCTTTAGTATATTGTTAAAAACACAGCTATTTTAAAATTGATGTTCATGTTGTTGTAATACAAGATGAAGGAGCAATTTAAACTTATCCAGGTATTATATTTTTTGCCAGCAAGATAAGAAAAACTAATAATTAAAAGCAAATTTTAAAAAGTCCTTCTATTAAAAAAGAAAGAAAGAAAGAAGGAGAGAGAAAATGAGCAAAATTAGATAAAATCTAGTAACCAGAAGGACCAGAACTGGTACCTATGAAATGTCTCTAGAAACATTTACTGATACAAAATGTCTAGTCTTTTACTGTATTAAGTCAGTGGCATCTGTATCTTCCACTCTTAGAAGCGGACGATGCTATCTAGGGAGAGCGCACTAGTAGGTCATTTCCACTCATGTTCACAAGAACAGGAAAGGTAGAAAAGCTAAAGAGGTGTATACCTCTCTATCTCATAAGTGGTCTGTGGGACACATTGGGGACAGCACCTGCCTTCAAATGCAAATGCAGTGGCTAACTGATGCTTGCTCATAGCAGTCACAGTGTTTGTTGTTTACAGTCACTACCAAGGACAGTTATGCAGAAATGCTCTCACTTATACTTGCTCTTGTGCAGACCAAGGTTGCTGCTAAATCCTGCGTGCCACATTGCTGGTGGACTAAGTTAGAGGCTGCACCTGTGCGAAGGAGTGGACATTCTGCCTTCCACCCCAGTCCATGTGTTCCTGAATCCGGTTCTGGAATCCAGCTCCTGACCCAGTTTCCATCTGTTGCAAAATCCAGTATAGGAATTCCCCAGTGCCTGCCCTGCCAGATCAGAGTTAACAGTGGTATGGTTGTCATCAGGGGGTTGGGTTTGGTATTGGTTTTGTATATATTTCAATATACTTCATTTTATTATTAATTTCATTAAAGCAGTTTTAGTTTTCTTTTCCAAGCCATTAGTCCCTCTCCCTTATTCGCTTTCTCATCCCGTTTGTGGAGGAATGGGACGGTTATAGAGAGCATCTGCCATTTGTCTAGTGGCCAACTCAGCCCTAACCCGTGATATTAAAATCTGTGAAATGCATAGATTATTGTGCATAACTAAATTTAGCTTTAGCAGAGAAAATGGAAAAACAATGGACAGAAGAAAAGCACGAAGTTAAAATGTAAATGTGATTTTATTCTTAAAGTGTGCCATCTGTCTTCATTTCATAAATACATTTTTATGGGGTTGCAGCTAGTGCAAGATAAGTGTGGAACACATAGGAAGTACAAACTCCATTTTCATAGGGATCTAAAGTCAACTGTGCCATCGTCACATCAGCTGTGGTTGCCATGTGAGAAAGGGGAGTGTGTTTAAGACAGAAAGAGATCCTGGAAGCATCACAAATAGCAAAATGTCATGCTATGGCTCTGAATTTAGCTATAAATGCACCTAGTCTCTGTAGCAAATAGTGAGACTAAAATGCATTCTTAGTAACTCAGTTTTCCACCTGTAACACTTATTAATGCTTCATACAATGTGTAAAGATGTTTAATCTGTTTAATATGATTGAATTCCAGAAAAATACTCATGTGGAATCTCAGTTGGAGAATCAGCTAGCTAGGAGGAAAAGTGTATGTTTCAGTATTTATAAGTGATATTTAATCTGTCCTGGCATAGTCTGAAAGATACACTAAGGACTGGCCAATACTTGCAAAATTTGTATGCAACTAGTGAGTATATATTTTTTTAAAAAAATATGTAATATCTTTATCTAGGTATTACAGATGTGAATGTATTTGTGTATATATATTACATATATATATTTACATTTATAATATGTGCTTGAATACAACACATTTCAATAGAATTTTAATTCATATTTATTTTATTTGAAACCAAAACTAATCCCATAGATATTTATTAACCTAGACCTGTGTCCAATGCTACTTATCAGGCAGTCAAATGGAGCAGCATATAAAGAGTATAATTCAGTGTGCATAATCACATTTTTAACATAGATGAGTTGGGAAACAGGTGCATACAGGTAGAAAAGTTAGCTCTAGACATTTTTCCCCTGGTGCATGCATGAAATTCGTATCGACATTGACAAAAAAGAATTTAATCTACTATGTACAGAACAATGCATTAAGAAATCATCACTGTAAATGAAATCACACATGGCTATTTAGCTGTGACAGTTTAGAGAAAGAATATGTTCTATTTCAGCATCTCTGGAGAGGGGAAGCACATGTGCTATCTCAGCAAGCTGATCTGAACACAGGCAGTGTGACAACACTGGCAGCAGATGTCTTTGTATTCCATTCCAAACTATCATCTCCAGAATAAATTATTAAAGGGCTTATCTGTTCTGAGAATACTGTGAAAAAAGAAGTGAAGTTTCTTTTTTCAATTCTGTCTGACTTGGGAATTTTTAGTAATACAAAACTTGTTTTAAAACTGTAACATATACAACTATTCTTACTGTAATGGTACCATTCGCCTCTGCTCCTCAGTAATGGCACTCAAGTTAAAATAAGGCACTTACATTTCATTTCTGTAATCTCTCCTGAGTTCACAGAAAATTACTTTCTAAACAAAATTGAAATTACTTAGCACTGATATTTATTTTGTTTGGTGAAGTAGAATCACCTACAACACCACATACAGGACAAACATACCAGTTGTTCAACTGTGCAGTGAGCTGGTGGATGTAATCAAAGTTTCCACCAAGAGAAAGTCAGTGAAATAAAATACAGGCAGGAAAAAATTTGAGAATGCTAAGCTCTTTACAAAGAATGTAAAAGATTTTTACTATGAATAATCAGATTTTATGTTTAACAGCACAATCCAGAGCATGGTACTTCACAGTTCAACGCAGGAGTACTGATTTAGGATTGATTTAAAGGTAGTATTGCAAGATAGCAAACAAGAACACTACTTTCTCAACAGTAAACTCTGTCTTGGAAAAGCTGCTACAGGAGGGTAAGAGAGGAAGAACATTATTGCACAATCTGATTTCCCTATTCCTGATTAGATGAAGTTTTGAAAGTAGTTAAGAATCTGGCAAAGTTAATAAGTTGCAGAAGATTTTGTCAACATATCTGCAAAACGATGATTCATTAAAAAAAAAAACAAAACCCAAAAAAAACGGTGTAAAGCCTCTTACAGACAAATAACCTAAAAAGTTGAGGAAGCAGGAGGAGGAAAGAAAATTATGTAATTTTGCTGCCAAACCGCATGTTGAACAATGGCCGGATAGGAGTTGGGCCCTCTCAAAAGATTTTTGTGTGTTTTTAATCCGTACTCTGTATGGGAAGTTGGAAAGAATATGGGGAAGAGAAGGAAGAGTTAGCAACTATGATGACATCTAAGATGATAAAAAGGTTATAAGGCATGCCATCATAGGCACAATATGGCACAGGTAAAGGCAAGACTGTATGAAACAACGCATTCTGGTGGCGAACAACAATGAGAAGAACTCTCTGGCATACCATCAGGTGTAAGGAGCCTGCCTGAAATTCAAGATTTGGATGAGTACATCCCCTGAGTGCCTGTGAAGAGGGACCTCATTTAAGTGAGCACAATGTACATCTTGTATAATTCTGAAAGGAATAGAGTATCTGTCAATATGAGAAACAAGATTAACAACTTCACATGTTCACCACTGCAAAGTAATTCTTGTGAAAAACTATTCTGGTCATTTTGTGTGATGGACAAATGATTTACACATTTGAAAAATGTAAAGTCTTTTGACTCTTTTACAAGTGACTGAAAATGTTTGGCCTGCAAGACTCACTTCAATGGAGATTTCTTTAGAACAGAAGAAGGTTTACACTTACAGCATTTATACTTGCGCTAAGTTAGCACACGGTATAGAGTATATAGTATGGAGCATATGATCATTTATACTTGCTCTTAGTTGCTACGTTCAGTAGCTATACCAGTGCAAAATTTTGGATTAATCTCTTCTGTTAGAAATTAGAATAAAACAAACTAAAAAAAAAAAAAAAAAAAACCCTCAATAAAAAGTGGCTATAAATGCATCATCAACCTGAGTGCTTGGCATGGAGACTTGTCTTCCCTCAGTTCATCTTACTGTGTGCCTTTCCTATTGAATTAGGAAATCACACTGAAAGCCTCTCTGGAATAT
>NW_010413308.1:0-7903 GCF_000710305.1 Buceros rhinoceros silvestris | reverse complement strand
CAATTGCTGCCTCCTAGGAATGACGGTGAAACAGCTCACTGGTCGGCAACAAAACATTTTGAAGAAATTGAATCTGATTAGTTTAAAAAAAAAAAAAGGCAAACCACAATCATTCATGCTTTTCCGAATAAATTTGTTTTGGCTTTAATCCAAGCTTGATGGAAAGAGAGAGAATAAGAATCTTCAGAAGCACAAATAAATAGCTATAGTATTTCTCCTTTTCTCTTTTTACCTGATTTCTTATTTTAAGTGTTTGGAAGGGCTCAAAGGATAGCAGCTCTATCCAGACTTAAACAGTAACTGGGAAGCAAGAACAGATACAGAAATCTTCTCTCACAAAATGTTTATTTACATTTTTTCCTATAAGCATTTTTAAAAATCAGAACTTTAAAATTTGTCAGACAAACACTTCAACAAAAAAAAATCTTATCCTAGAAGTTTTCACTAGTAACAATTTATTTACTTAATGGATTAATAACTGTGAGATAAAGGCTCATCTCAACACCCACAGAAGAGCTCAGAGGCACTGCAACAGGTGGGGGCACCTCAGTCAAGTGAACAAACTTTAACTCATGGCGGGTAGTAGACACACTGTGGGGTGCAGTGTGTATATGTTTATTTGTGTATATGTGTATATGCATACATGCTTACATGTGTTGTATAGGTGTGCCCACCGTGAACACATTCTCAGATTCACTGCTGGTTGGACCAGGGCGATGGAACTGTGGCAGCCTTGCTTCTTTTGGGCTGCAGGATTTAGCAGCTCCCTAACTGTATCATTGAGTGGTTCAGCCTGTTTAAGTTATTTAGCTAATAAACTAGTGACATGTTGTATAGGTCTAAATCTAAAGACTTTGGTAATGTTGGCTATTAACCCATGCAAAACTCTAGTGTAACTATTCTTGAACTAAGCCACGACTATAAACATCTAAGCAAATGGTGCAATGGCACATGGAATGAAGAGCACATATAGTGTATATATAGTTCCTTTCAACTGGTTGTTAGTGAATCTTGTGAAATCATGTAAGACATTTACAGGTGAAAAGTAAAATATTTGTCATTTTGAATGTTAGGGTTTTCATCTTCTCTCATCTCATGTGATAAAAAACAGAAACTCTTTCACGGTAAAGCTGAGGCATGACTTACAAACCCATTCTATACAATAATAAAAATCGCTTTGAAAATGAAGTGGTCAGTGGTTGAGAAGTAGAAGTTCAAAGGGAATAAACACAGTTTAGAACAAGCGCAGCTTCTGCCTAGACATTCATGATGTTGCATGAGTCAGGGATACCTACATATGGTAAAGACCTTCTAAAATACTTTTAGTACTAAAAAAACAGAACTGAAACACAGGACAGGCCCTGTTTTGCTGGCTTGTGGAGTTCTTTCATCCTTCTTACATTTCTCTCCAGTTTAAGAAAGGATGTTGCAGTAGATTAAATGCTAACCTAATCTGTCTTAGAAATTGTTACCTTCTCCCATCATCTGTAAACACAACTGGCTGTAGATCACATGCATCCAAAACTATGATGATATTTTATTTTGCAACTACTGTATTTTTTTTTTCTAGAAATTCAGAAAGCTTTTGTAAGGAAAATTTGTAGCTGGCATTGTGATTTTAGAGCATACAGAAAATTAAATTACACCTACACCTGCCTGCAAGCAAACCAAATGCCTTCACTATTACACTCTTCAAGTGTCTCTGCATGGAAAATAATGTAATGAGTTTTATGATACTGTAATGACAGCTGATGCTGTTCAGATTGGTGCAGAATTAAAATCTGATTATATCCCAGTTTCTCTGAAACCAATCCTAGATTTGGCAATGCAGTCTTTGATAGAATAATCTGTTGGGTGAGGTGATTCAAACTGAAAAAACCTACCGCCTCACAGAGAGAGAAATTAATACACAGTGGAAAATATCTATCATTACTGGAGTTCATGCTTTACCTTGTCTAGGCAGAACATAAAGCTATATAGTCTACAGAAGGACGTAAAAAAATACAGTAATTTGAAAGCAGATCAATCAGACATTTAGATACTCAGTTTTAAAATTCTGTTTGAAATACATAGCCTGAGTATTTTTTCTCTTCTGATGAAAGCCTTACATAGTCAATAGGAAAATAAAGCAAGCTGCAGAAGGACTAAAATTAACAAGAAACTAAGCAGAACAATTTAGGACTTGTTCTCTGAGTCCGTAACATCGAACTATCATTGAGAGTAAATTATAGATTCAGAAATTCGGCTTATATTAAGGCTTTTAAGAAGTTTAAAAAAGTGGTTTGTTCACCAAACTAGGAATAAAAATCTAACCTGGCTTGTTTATGCAACACGTTCTTTTAATACAGATGAGTAAGGCAGGGCATATTCATTTGAAAAACTCTACATGACTCAGAAACATAGGAAAATATGTCTGAACAGTTCTTATATTTATTTGGACTCCCTGGGACTACAGGTGATACTTTGCTGATAGCTATAGGGATTCTTTAGTTCATGATAAGTCAACAACAATTCCAATCATGCTGTTCTGTGTTGGTAATTCCAGGAAACAGTGAACAAACTGAAAAAGATAAAGGTATCTCCCTAACTTCTATGGCTCTCATCAGAAAGATGAGAAGCCTGAGAGTATTCCTGATCATTACTAGGGTTACTGAAAAAAATGATTGAAATATCACTACACCCTGGCTATTGTCCTAGTGTCAGACATCTATCCTAATGCTCTACAGTCAGACCAGTATTAACTCTTCCAATTATGAGAGTAGTCGGGTTGGGCAGAAGAATATCACAGATTCTTATAAATTATAAGGCTTAAAAATGAAGAAGCCCTATTTTCACAAGAACAGTGATCTCTGTTTATAGCTTTCTGTTGCTTTTTAAATTTCCCTAGGAATTCTCCATCCTTTCATACATTCTGAATCAGATTACAGTTCCTTCTTGCCGTATTCAACCATTTGTCTGAATGTTACCAGTACGACATTACAGTCTTGGGTGAGGAAGTAATTTCTGTTCCTGAGGTTCCTAGCTCATTGTCATCATTAGAACAAGAACTATAATTGGCTTAATATAAAACAGTGATTGAGAAATTTAAAGAACAATTGAAATAGTAATAGATTTATAAAGTCTCAATAAAGCTTTATAGCATGGAAATGAAGAGGAAGATTTCAACTCAAAATATCTTAAAATTTCAAGAATAGCTAAGGTTTTATTTAAATGAGATCGTTCCTTCTCCTCTTTCCTACACAGAGAGAAATTCAACAACTGCTATCATAGGTATGTCTAAATACTTCTTAATAATAGCAGAGTAAGGCTTCTGGGGTTGAATAGAAAAATGTCCAAGGACCTGACAGAACTGAATGGTTCAGTTGTTCTTTCACTATGCTTTCCATCAACACAGAATCTCATTCAAATAATTTATTTGAAAAGTCATGGCATATGCGCATTTTCCTTGCTAAGCAGAACAGCTGTATTTACTTCCACCAGCACACCAAAGCAGAGTACAAAAGATCATTCTTCCACATGTGCCTTCCATCTCAGTGAGCTCTCAAAAGTGTAATTGAATTGGTCCAGGCTATGGTGTTTCTTAATTTGACAGCCGGCATATGCTGTCCCATGTATTACAGATCACAAAACAATGCATTACGACTATAGTTGGTTGTCATCCATGGGAAGTCATGAGTAAAAAAAAAAAAAGAACAAAACCCAGACAGAATCTTAAAAAAAAATAATTTAGGTGACAAACATGAACCATAGTGACCTCTTGCTAGTGGAGAGGAAAGAATGCTTGCTTATGTTTGTGCAGTTATGTGTCTTTCTTCATTCTGTTAAACGGCACAGCTCCCTTTAGCAGCAAAGGATTACTCTGTGTGACAGAAGACAGGGAGTTAGTAGAGAGACTATGTGTTGCTCTACATACTAGCATCCAATAAGCCCATTCCTAGGCAAAACACTTTTTTTTTTTCTTAAAAGATAAATAGTTTTTAAAACACTTTTCTCAACAGCAACTTATTTTGTAAGAGTGTGGAGAATCTGGAATTCATAACATTGCCCTCCCTTGCTTTCTATATCCAATCCAACAGAAATACTCCAAAATGCATCTTGATTTGAATTTTCAGCTATGAGGTGATTTTCTTTATTCTAAATCAAGAATAATAATCTGCTATTGTAACAATAGCAGATATCTGGTTGGTAGGATAGAATAATCAAATACTTAGGATGAGGATTTATGATCCAAATTTTGGTTGCTTGTATTTTGCCTTTCCCACACGCCTTTTCTTCAACAGTTTCAAAATTGGTTTGGGGTTTTATTTGTTTGTTTGTTTGTTTTCAGTAACTTTTTCTTTAATGACCTTTTCCACGATATTCTCTCTCCAAATAAAGTGGTTTTTGTCTAATATTCATAGTACTCAAGCATCAGACGGTGATGACAAAAATTACCAGTAATGAAAAATCAGGTGCTTAGGAATACCAGGTGTCAAAATATCTAAATCTGGGCACCCCCACATGAATACGTAAGATTGCATGCGTTTTTACATTTTGTGAGTAAAATGCAACTGTTCTCTTTGCACCGATCTTTAGAGAGGTTCATTTCAGTGGACAGGACATTTGAGAAGAAAGAATTATATACCAGCTTGGAGAAAATCTATCTCAGAAGAGACTGAGTAGATTTTAGGATACATGTTCTTCCTTTAACTGTAAAATAAATTTTACATTTCACAAATGGATTTATTTAGATTGTTCTGCATTTTTTATTCACCAATAAAATGACGTTCTACTGGAGCCTCCATAAATCTAGTTGAGCATACTTTGACATATACATTAAGAACAAACTAGGATATCAGTGCTCCAGTAGAAACCATAGAAACTAAAGGCACAATCAGCTGTCTTGATGTCGTTTCTTCCCAGGCTATACTCCCTTGCACCATAAAAAAATATGTTTAATGAACCTGAATTTTTCTTGTATTATTACAATTTTCTGTTAATGGGAAATTGCTGTTGTGAGTCTACTTCTTCCAATCCTGTTTGAATTTTCAAATCTTATCAAATTTTTATTTATTTTACGTGTAATTTTTATAAGTCAAATAGTTTAAAAACACATAGTCTGTTGAAAAAATACAGGATACATACACAAAATCACCACCACTCTTTGAAAATTAACCCTTAAGACATAAAATTTCAGTTCATTCTCTTAAAATGTCAGTTTTAATTGGCATGCATAATAAGAAAACATTTCTCTCTAATGCTTTAATGTTATGTCATCAGAACACTACGGGGAACAGAGCTAAGAAATTCATATTAGTAGAGCTAAAGACTACAGAAAAATTTTTGTTAACATTGTGACTGAGAAGTATTTTGTCATTTACAGTAAATTCAGGAATCATTTATGAGCAAGCAGGTACTCCATATTACTCAATATATGCAGATATAACTGCACAATAGAGTGGAAATTTTGAGAAGTGATTTCATGTGAACCTCCTGAGGTTCAACAAGGCCAGCGCAAGATCCTGCACCTGGACTGGGGAAATCCCCAGCATCAGTAAAGGCTGGGAAATGAAGGGATTGAGAACAGCCCTGCGAAGAAGAACTTGGAGGTGCTGGTGGATGAAAGGCTGGACACAAGCCAGCAATGTGCGCTCACAGCCCGGAAGGCCAACCCTATCCTCAGCTGCATCAAAAGAAGTGTGGACATCAGGTCAAGGGAGGGGAGTCTTCACCTTTGCCCTAGTGAGAACCCACCTGGAGTGCTGAGTCCAGATCTGGAGTCTGCAGCACAAGAAAGTCATGGACCTGTTGAAGCAGGAGGCCTTCAGGAGGGTCACAAAAATAATCAGGGGGCTGGAGCACTTCTACTGTGAGGGCAGGCTGAAAGAGCTGGGGTTGTGCATCCTGGGAAGTCTCCTGGGAGACCTTATTGTGCCTTTCAATACTTAAAGGGGGCCTATAAGAAAGATGGGGACAGTCTTTTTAGCAGGGCCTGTTATGACATAGGAAGGAGTAGTGGTTTTAAACTAAGAGATGGGAGATTTTGATTAGATATATTCCCGTACACAAAAGCATTTGGCTAAAAAATTTTTGGGATAACTGGTAACTGAGTAACTCAGTTCCTGACATCCCAATGGATGCTCATACTTCATATTATGAGAAAAAAGAACAATGGAACTACTTTTGTATGAAAAAATTCTCAGTGAATCGGGATTCTTCAGCTTAGCAGGTCAGTTAAGAGATCAAAACAAAGGTTGACAAAAATTAAAACTGTGTGGAAAGGACAAGGAAGGTGAGTTTATTCACTATTTCCCACAGTGGAAGAAGGAAGAACCCCAAACCATTACAGGTCAGCAAACATCGACCAAAACTACAGAAATTTTCCTCTCCTTCCAACCCCAGTATTTATGGAGACAATGTAAGAATTTGCTGCAGGGGCAAGGAATATAAACAAATTCAGAAAGTAATTAAACAAATTCTTGGATAATAGATCTCCTGAGCACTATTATAGATAACAGTGCAGATACAGCCTCTGTGTCAGAAAGTCCCAAAACTCATTGTTGCTCGGAAAAGTACGATACTTCCCCTTCATTCACTAATTGCTATTAGCAGGGATGGGGTACAAACTAATTAGTATTTTCTTTGATCTGATGTGTTAAAACTTTTGAACTTTTCAGAGATAGCAACCGCCTCCTGGCTTCACTTCTTTCTATGAAAAATAAAATTTTAAAAAAAGGTGTCTTGCATTTCAGGAAAAAAACCCACATTTTCAAAACCATAAGAATACTCATGTTTTGTTTGCTTCGTTTGTAAAGTGAGCAAGAATTATTTATTATATCAGTACCGACAGAATGAAAGCAATCACCACATGTTTTTGTTTGCTTTCTTGTTTTTTGTTTTTGTTTTTTTTTTAACTTGATGGTTTACAGCTTGTATACTTGAGAACGGGTATTTATAGACATGCAGTCAAAATAATCAGGCACACTGAGAATTTTGGAACCTTGAGGGGGCAGGCTTAAAAACAAACAAACACTATTTCAGAGAACAGTTAATTACTGAAATCAAAGCTTGATGAACCAGAAAACTGTATTCACCAACCATGTTAAGAAGAAATACTCATATTTGGCTGATAATGCAACATTAAAATTGCACAAATCTGAAGTAAGCTTAGGTCACTTATTTATTTGGTTATCATCCATAATATTTAATCCACTAGCGGAAAACAAACACTTATGTGAATAACAGCAGAACAGGTTTACCAGGAAAAACTCTTCCCTTTCTCCTTAGTAAGGTGTTCTTACTTTGATGTGCTTATATCCAAGGTGTAGTGGGTTAACCTTGGCTGTCCTCCAGATGCCTGCCAAACCACCTTCTCACTCCATCTCCTCAGTAAGACAGGGGAACAGAATAAGATGAAAATTTTTGTGGGCTGAGATAAGGACAAGGAAGATCGCTCACCAGTTACAGTCACAGGCCAAAGAGAGTCAGCTTGGGGAAAACTGCTTCAATTTATTGCCAATTAAAGAGTAGGATAGTGAGTGTTAAGGGTCGAGAGCCGAGGTAAACAACCCCTCGAATTCCGTAACGATTCTCCTTTCTCTCACTGGAGACGGAAGAGGGTTTAAGGGGAAGGAAGAAATTCACACCTCGGTTTTGCGTTATGGAAACTGGAAAAACTTTTAATACACAATAAATCCACACTATAGACTACTATGTATATGTACACAAACCCAGAAAAGAGAAAAAGGAAAAAAAAACGAAGAAGAAAAGATCTGAACAGTCTGTTCTTTTCAAGGTCAGTTCTTGGCAGGCAGCCAACAGCGAGGTGGGAGTGCACAGCCTTGCTTCGCTCTGGCCGAGTCGGATCCCTCTTGTGCCGGGGAAAAGGTGGGTAGAACACCCCGCTGCTCTCAGGCGGAGGAAA